>NW_005873199.1:0-14367 GCF_000147115.1 Myotis lucifugus
GGGCATTTCCTGCTCCTGGAGTTGTTCCAGAAAAGAGTAGAAGGTCACCAGAAAACACTGAGAGCTGAAACCGTAGCAGAAGGGATATGGGATGAAGGGCACGTGGACGAAAAGGGGCCACATACTAAGGGGCCAGCTCAGGGAGGCCTGCACGGCGGCCTTACAAACTCAGAGGCTTAGAGTAACCACACAGATGGTCTGAACATAAAGCTTCCCAACTAAAAGCGCGTCATGGCGGATAGTCCAGTCCCAGGCCTGTAGCTCCCTGCACGAAGGTCAGTCTTTACCTGAGGTGAGCCTGTCCATTGTCTTTGTGCACCTAAGATAACAGACCTTTGAAATGTCAGCGTAATCTCCTTGTCCAGACCTCTTACGGCACACCTACCGCACCAGACAGGACACCACGGAACCCCTCACTGTCTCTTGTTCTCCACGTGCCACCTCTATGTACACGTTAGTTAACTATCCTGCACCCACCCACGTAAAAGAAGTGTCTTTCCATTTTACTCTTTACCCAGTCCTAGAGCTTTCCCCGCTTTGCCTTCTCCCACCGCCTTATCCTGCCACTAATGCATTTCATGTAACTCCCTTCCATCTGCTTTGATTCCAATACAGTGGGGCCTTGACTTATGAGTTTAATTCGTTCCGTGACGGAGCTCGTAACTCAAATTACTCGTATGTCAAATCAAAAGTGAACGAGTGAGACACGTGATGCTGGGCTGATGTTGTGGCGTTCACTGTGACATTCGCTGCGCCAACTAGCGGTGGGGTATCTGAAGCTGGCTCGTATCCCGAATTTTAGCTCGCAACTCAAAGCAAAAAATCGGCCGAGAGACGGCTCGTATCTCGAAAAACTCGTTAGTCGGGACACTCGTAAGTCAAGGCCCCACTGTATATAAAACAAGCTGCACAACTGCCATTCTCTGGAGCAAATCTCCATCCGTTGGGATTTTGCTTCCTAGCAATTGTCTTCCATTTGGCTCAATAAACTCATTAAGCCCTGGCCAGTGTGCTCCATGGTTAGAGCATCGGCCCGTACACCAAAGGGTCTCAGGTTTGATGCCTGATCAAGGGCACACACCTGGGTTGCAGGTTTGTCCCCATTCATGGCATGTGCATGAGAGGCAACCAATTGATGTGTCTCTCTCACATGGATGTTTCTCTCTCTCTCTTTCCCCCTCCTTCCCTGTTTCCCTTCCACTCTCTCTAAAAATCAATGGGGAAAATATCCTCTGGTGAGGATTAACAAAAATAAAAAAAAATAAAATAAAATAAAAAATTCCCTACAGGTTTGAACATTTTCTTTTTGTTTTTCTTAATCCTCACCCTAGGATATGTTTATTGATTTTATAGAGAGAGGAAGGGAGAGAGAAAAAAACAACACCCAACACATCAATGTGAGAAACATTGACTGGTTGCCTCCTGTACGTACTCTGACCAGGGATTGAACCTGCAACCTTTTGGTATAGGGCAGTGGTCGGCAAACCGCAGCTCGAGAGCCACATGCGGCTCTTTGGCCCCTTGAATGTGGCTCTTCCACAAAATACCACGTGCAGGCACGCACATACAGTGCGGTTGAAACTTCGTGGCCCATGCGCAGAAGTCGGTTTTCGGCCTGGGCGAGTCTATTTTGAAGAGGTGGCGTTAGAAGTGGGGGGTGTCGGTTGGTCGGGCCGGGAGATGTGGCGCAGGCGGGCCGCGGGATACGCAGTGCGGGGGAGGCGCTCTCGATTTATGCACGAGTTGAGTGAGCCAGTCAGTCAGGAGTACCCTAATTAAGTTAATAACAATGTATCTACCTATATAGTTTAAGTTTAAAAAATTTGGCTCTCAAAAGAAATTTCAATCGTTGTACTGTTGATATTTGGCTCTATTGACTAATGAGTTTGCCGTCCCCTGGTCTAGGGGAACGATGACGCTCCAACCCACCGAGCCACCCGGCCATGGCTGAACATTTCTTATATGGACAGTATGATGTGGGATGTAGGTGATATTTCCAATTCTCTTATTAAAATCTCTTATGCAAATTGGCTTTAATCGATGAAATGATAAAAGGTAGTGGAGCTTCATAATGGAATGTCATGAAAACTAGTAAATTGGATTAAAAGATCCATGAGTCACCCCTCTTCTTCCCACAAGACACCCAGAAGACTGAAGGTGGAACCATATTCACCCGTCAGTGCCGGGATGGGAATCGCGGTAACAAAGCTACCAGAAAGGTCTAGGGCAGCGGTTCTCAACCTGTGGGATGAGACCCCTTTGGCGGTCGAACGACCCTTTCACAGGGGTCGCCTAAGACCATCCTGCATATCAGATATTTACATGATGATTCATAACAGTAGCAACATTACAGTTATGAAGTAGCAACGAAAATAATTTTATGGTTGGGTCACAACATGAGGAACTGTATTTAAAGGGCCAGAAGGTTGAGAACCATTGGTCTAGGGTAAGTACCAGCCTGCCGCACAACAGGGAGAAATGCCAACAACAGTCACTCATGCCAAGGAAGTTTCTCAAAATGGCAGTTTTGCCGAGAATTCCTGCAGCAATTCTCCACTCCCATTTCATTGATTGCACTAGTACATATTGGCCACATGGAGGCACCAGCACACTCCACAACCAAATTGTTTTTCCTAAGGATACAGCGGGGTGCTGTTCGGCCTCCCATGGTGATTGGTAGAAATGCTGCTGCTTCTGAAAGCATATAATAGCCAAAGAATAGAAAGGTGGCCACATCCAGAGGGCTTTACAAATAACATACTGCACTTTGCAGTCTGTTCCACTCCAAACCCCTTTTAAGAAAGCGTCACAGGGACTCCTGCCCCCACCATGCTTCAGGTCACCTCTCCATGAATAATCTCTGACACATGCGTCTGGCCCTGGTCTATCTACTGAGCTTGAGTCCTGCATCGCTAACTGTGCTCCAGTTCCTGCAACCATCACTTCAAACCCAGCATTCATCTTTTCTTACAGACCACTGTCCCTCCAGATTTTCTGGCCTCTCTCATTAATAAAAACAAACACTGCCCAGCCGGCGTGGCTCAGTGGTCGAGGCGTTGACCTATGAACCAGGAGGTCACGGTTCGATTCCTGGTCAGGGTATATGCCCCAGTTGCGGTCTCAATCCTCAGTGTGGGGGTGTGCAGGAGGAAGCCAATCAATGATTCTCTCTCATCACTGATGTTTCTATCTCTCTCTCCCTCTTCCTTCCTCTCTGAAATCAATAAAAATAATAAACAAAAGCAAACACTAACTTTATCTGACATGTGCCAAGCTTTACATGGATTAACTCACTAACACTTAAAATAACAAAGGAGTTTGATATCTTGTTCAAAATCGCATAGCTAAAGAAGTGCCGGACCTGGGATCGGAATCCAGGCAGGCTGGCTTCCATCTGAAGGCAGCTGTGATCCGGTATCTCCCTTTGAAGGCAGATGTTGATAGTCTCGGTATTTCACATGTGACCAACATATTTTTGTTGATGACATCAAGTTAAGCCCAGAGGCTAAGGGGATTCTACTAAACTGGAAGGCCTCGGTGCCAGGACAAGGTCTCTGGTTCGTGCTGTTTCCAGCACCTCGCACAGTTCAGAGCACACTGCAAGCATTCAGCACACACTTCTGGGCTGAGCTGGCTGAAGTCACATTTAAATCAGCAAGTACACAGGCTAAGAGACAAAAAAAAGTACCTCAAAACCCAAATGTAGTTCCACCAACAGTAACTCAGAACTGTGACAGGAGTTGCTATTTTGATAATAATGAGCAGAATAATCTTGTTTCAAAGTCAAAATAAATGTAAGAAAGAAAATGATTGTAAAGTAGTTATAAGTGCAAAGAGTGTCTATAAAAATCTTTATCCAAAAAAAGTATGGTGAAGTAGGACGAGGTAGAGGAGATGGGTGGCTGGTGGGAAGGGAAACTGTGGCCATCCAGAGGCAGCTGTCGGGGAGTATTCTGTCCAACTCAGATGTTAAAGCCCATTCCCTCACTACGGCGTGAGTTGGGTCTTGGTTTTAGAACATTTTACTTGTTTAATTTCCTGTGTTCCAGCAAAGTCAGAACTACCACCTTACTCAAACTTCGGTAAGTCACAGAGGGCTTCCTAAGTGACACCCAGGGCGAGAGCTGCAGGGTAAGTAAAAGTTCGCTGGGAAAGTGTGGGAGAGAGAGATTATTTCAGGCAAAGAGCATGTGCCATGGGCTGGGAGTGAGAGAACGAGGTCCCTTCTAAGGAGTGGCAGGGATAACACCAAGTTAGGGAGGGTGTGGGGAAGGGAACGTTCTCACACATTGTTGTGAAGGGTATACAGTCATACCCACTCATAAATTTCTACAGGGAACTTTGGGAACATGTTCAGAGCCTTAAAAAGTATTCAATTTAACCTAGCAATTTCATTCCTGGGAATTTATCTTATGGAAAAAATTAAGCATGTATGTGAGGATTTAGCTGCAAAGAATAGAAAAATGCTGCTTCTTATAAAAGCAAAACATTTAAAGCAACCTCAGTGCCCATTTATCAAGGCCTCGTTAAATCAATTATAACATAACCGTAGTTCAGAGCACTCTGTAATCATTATAAATTGTGCCCAAGTCCTGACCGGTTTGGCTCAGTGGATAGAGCGTCGGCCTATGGACCGAAGGGGCCCGGGTTCGATTCCAGTCAAGGGCATGTACCTTGGTTGCGGGCACATCCCCACTGGGGGGTGTGCAGGAGGCAGCTGATCGATGTTTCTCTCTCATCGATGTTTCTAACTCTCTATCCCTCTCCCTCTCTGTAAAAAATCAATGAAATATATATATTTTTAAAAATGTGCCCAAGATTAGTATTTATTGGCTCAGTGGTTGAGCATTGACCTATGAACCAGGAGGTCATGGTTCGATTCCCAGTTGGGACATATGCCCAGGTTGCGGGCTTGATCCCCAGGGTGGGGTATGCGGGAGGCAGCCGATCGATGATTCTCTCTCATCAATGTCTCTCTCTCTCTTTCCCTCTCCCTTCCTCTCTGAAATCAATAAAAATATTTTTAAAATAAATAAATAAGTATAATAAATAAAATCTATTAGCATGAAAAATGTTCACAATATAACATTATGAGAAAGAAAAAGCAAGATATGGTACACTATTGTAGTATGGATCCTATTTCACAAATAATGAGCAGAAAAGTGCTTATTTCTGGATGGTGGAATTATAAATGTTGTTTAGCTTATCTTTTTCATATTTCTTTAATAAACATGCAGTACTTTTTTAATAGGAAGACATATTAGTTACTTCTTCACTTTTTAAAAGACTCACTTGTCCCCGCAGTGAACAGAGATGAATTAAGCCATACATTCAGTCCCTGACCAGCGGCTATGAGGGTGAAAGAATATGGGTTCCAGGAAGGAGATCTCAGTGGCACATCCCCACGGCAAGGTCCGTAGACCCTCCTCCCCTCCACACACACCTGCACAAATCCAAACGGGAAGAGGCGCTCCGTCTGCCCCTCAGAGCCGAGGTGGAAGGTCTGGCGCCAGTCCTCAATGAGCGCGGGGAACGTGCAGTTGTACAGGTCCCTGTTCAAATCGATGTTGGCCTCCCCTGGAAACAGTCCAAGTGGTGAGAGAAGTTTGGGGTAGAAGCAGAAATGGCCACACAATGCTCCCCAACCTCTAGCCCTGCCTTGGGAAGTGGGCCTCCCTGCAGTCTCTCTGGACTGGCCTTGCTTGGGCCGACAGAGGCATCAGCAAACATGATACAAGCAGGCTTGAAAAGTGCTTCAGTTCGGGGGTCTGCTCTCTCGATACACCTGGAACCCTGAAACTGCTATGTAAACAGTAAATAAGTCTGAGCTAGCTTGCTGAAGGGTGGGGGGCCACATTGAGAGCCATGGGGCCCCAGCAGGTAGACAGCTCCCAGCCAACACATGGGAGAGAGGCCAATCTAAGTCACTCGGCCATCAACCTGCCAGGTGGCCAAAGACACATAAAGATCCCAGCGGAAATTAGCCAAAGCAGCCCAGATGGAGAACCGACCCTGCTAGACCACAGAACAGGGAGCTAAATAACATTGCTTTTGTTGTAAGTCGCTAAATTCTAGGATGGTTTGTTATGCAGCCGAGCTAACTGACACGGTGGAGAAACAGCAAATCGAACACTCACCCTGGTACCATATCACGCCTTTCAGAGTCATATTATGTAGTGGATGGATCATGGCGTTCCAGAGAACAGAGTGTTTACTGGGGCCACTTATAGAAGCCGGTGAAGTGAACCTGAAATCGATAAGGCGCACAAGTGTCAGGAGAGAGCTAGTGATCGATCACATTATGATCGCTCACGTGGGTGCCTCTCCAGCTTTTACTTGGGGCAAATTTCTGATGACAGCAACACAGGATTACATTGAACTGCTCTGCCTCACATGGACACGTGTGAACAGTCTCTGAATTTCACCTCCAGGTTCTTCCCAGGATAAGGGTATCAGTCAGTTTTCCACGGGTTCAGCGTGGGCCACCCCAGTTTCCAGATCAGGTCATTAAAGCCACGAAGAGAAGTGTTTTATTACGAGTCTCACACACAAGGCAATAGGTCTGTTTGACTAGTCCTCCATGAATAGACACTTAGATCGTTTCAAGCTTTTTGCTTTTGTAAGCAACGCCACAATTCTCTTTCCTATAGCTTCATCATTGCATGCAGACAAGTATTTCCTTAAGATCAACTCCCAGATCGGAAACGGCTGGGTGAACGGACACATTTTTTTTAAAAGGCTTTCAACGTGTTCCTGAGTTTCTCTGTAGAATGCCTGTAGGAATGTACACCCACTCTCCCACACCCTTGGAACTGTCCCTTCCATGTCCTCAGAGATCTGGGAGGCCTGGCTTCAGATGCCTCCTGCTTTACTGCAGGCAATTCCTTCTGCTCCAAAATGGAATGTCTTCACACAGGCACACCTTTACCCAAACAAAACCAAAAGCTCAAGTCCACCCTCTTCCCAGAGGCCTTCCCAGGACTGATGAGACGATGTCTGGGAAGGCCGTCCACGTATCGTTCATCTCTACGTTAGCAGGACGATCAAAATTTTATTAAGTAGCCCGTCCTCCGACCCAAAGCCCACACCACGTGTCCTTCCTGATCTAGCTTTCCCTCAGAGTGCTTTCATAATCACTACACTACATATTTCTTTGATTGCACGTCTACTTGTTCTTCCTGTTACGGTGTTATTCTGCTAAGCAATACAGCACAGTGGTTAAGAGCAGACACTGAGGCCAGCCTTGCCACTTACTCGTGTGTCCATGAGCAAGTTACTAAAGCTCTCTCCGACTTAGTATCTTTTTTTTAAATATTTTTTTTATTGATTTCAGAGAGGAAGGGAGAGGGAGAGAGAGATAGAAACATCAATGATGAGAATCATAGATCGGCTGCCTCCTGCACGCCCCACACTGGGGACGGAGCCCGCAACCCAGGCATATTCCCTGACCGGGAATCAAATGGTGACCTCCTGGTTCATAGCTCGACGCTCAACCACTGAGCCACGCCGGCTGGGCTCCGACTTGGTATCTTTTTCCACGCTATGTTAACAGTATCTACATTTCAAGAGATTGTTGTATTAAATGAGTTACTATATATAAACTACTTACAACATTTTTCAGCATAAAGCTTTCAGTAAGTATTAGCTATAATTATTATTAAGAAAAAGACTCATAATTGCTTGTGCTGTTCTCAGATGGCTGTGGTGGTGGTGACAGTGAAAATAATACCTTGCCTGTGCAGGGAACAAGTTAATACATATTTGGACACTCAGCACGTACTTCACCCCCCAAAGGAGACCGCGATTCTCCTCTTTTATCTAATTTCCTGGCAGGCTTTCTCCCGGACTGCGGGATGCTTTCTTACCCTTCCTTAGGGACCCCGCAGGCTTTCAGCGACCTTCTAGATGACCAGGCTTCAATGGGGGTCCCGCCCCATGAAGAGGAGATCAGCCCCACGGGATACTGCAGCGTGTCGTACAGGTTGCGCCCGAAGAGCCAGCACACGGCCGACATGTACTCGAAACTCCCATGGCCTAAGTTTTCTGTGCAGAAGAAGAGGGTCAGGTAAAGAGTAGAGGGAGCCCTAACCGGTTTCGCTCAGTGGATAGAGCGTTGGCCAGAGGACTGAAGGGTCCCGGGTTCGATTCCGGTCAGGGGCATGTACCTTGGTTGCGGGCACATCCCCAGTAGGGAGTGTGCAGGAGGCAGCTGATCGATGTTTCTCTCTCATCGATATTTCTAACTCTCTGTCCCTCTCCCTTCCTCTCTGTGAAAAATCAATTAAAAAAAAAAAAGGAGTAGAGGGATACAGATGGGTCTAGGTGAGAAGAAGGGGTGTGGTCCATCCCTTGTGTTCCTTGCTAAGAATTTCCAAAAGTAGGAGAAGATTGAGAGGCCATGATCTCATTTGCAGAGAACCAAAGCTCCCTGGCCAGGCGAGTAGACCCCCCCGCCCATGCTCCCCTCTCACCTACAGGTTCCTGAGAACCTCGGAATACGATTAGTCCTCCTCAACAGGTGAGGGCAGAAAGGCCATCAGGCCCCTCTACCACCTTCTCCTCACCTCTACCTTTCCCTCGCCATTCGTCCCCACTTAGCTCCGTGGAAAGAAATGAGCAAGCAGGGAGCATGTCAGGAAGAAATGTGTCTTTTTTCTACCCCATTTTATAGCTAATGGTCATGAAGACATGGGCAGCAGGTAAGGGATGCAACGTCTGGCTAAAAGAGAAAGCGACAAAAAACAAAACTGGTGCTTAAATGTTCAGCATAGAAAGCTCAGGTGTCCATACAGCCCGGTCACTAACACACACGGGAGTGGTCAATCGCATGTGGGAAGAAAGCTGATGAAGAGGGGAACGGGCACACACACACTCACCCGACAGGGTCATTCAACCCAGAATTTCCTAAGGAACTGCTATGTCCAAGGCACTGGCTTGGCACCACTCAAGATCCCAATTCAATATGGTTCTGGCACTCAAACAGCTGAGAGTGTCATAGTGGGGATTCAAGTCAATTAAAATTGACGGAGCACCTACTAGGTGCCAGGCACGTCTAGATGGTGGGAGTATAGTAAGTAACAAGAAAAGGAGAACCATGGGATCTCTCCTCACAGGTCTGATATTCTACAAAATAAGACATCTATTCAGCTGAGTAAAATATAGGGCAAAATATGGTTAAGTGCCTCCAGAGGTACTAACTGTATTAAGGGGTTTTAAAAAGAATGAATGTAAAATGAAAGGCAGATCATAAAAATCCTAATAAAGACTGGCCTCCCCCGGCGCTTCCACAATACTCTACCAGTGGTTCTCAACCTTCCTAATGCCGCGACCCTTTCATACAGTTCCTCATGCTGTGGTGACCCCCAACCATAAAATTATTTTCGTTGCTATTTCATAACTGTAATTTTGCTACTGTTATGGATCGTCATGTAAATATCTGATATGCAGGATGTATTTTCATTGTTCGCGACCCACAGGTTGAGAACCGCTGCACACATAGTGTTTCCCTGACCCTACTGAACTATTCGCTTAGTTCACCCTATTCAGTGTCTGGACCTACCAGAGAGTCAGTAGATGTTTGTGGGCTGGTGTTGGGTGGTTGTGGGTGGCTGGTATGAAGCTGGTTTCATTGATGAGCAGGTAGAGAGAAAAGGTAATGAAGAGGAGCAGGGAGAGCCCTGGCCAGGGTGGTTCAGTTGGTTGAGCGGTATCCCATGTACCAAAAGGTCACTGGTTTGATTCCCGGTCAGGGCACATGCCCGGATTGCAGGATCCACCTCCGATTAGGGTGTATATGGAGGCAATCAATCGATATTTCTATCTCACAGATTATTCTCTTTCTCCCTTTCCCTTCCTCTCTCTCTAAAATCAATAAAAACATATTTTTTTTAAAAAAAAAAGAGGGAGAGAGGTGAGAAGTCTTGAAGGATAGGCAGAAGTTGAATAAGCAGAGCTGGCATTCTAGGCAGAAAAGACAATATATTAAAAGGCACAGGAAAATGTTGAAAGTGTTGGACTGGAGCATAGGTTACAAAAGGAAGCTAAGACTGGGGGGAGGGGAGTAAAGAAGATGAAAAGCCCCTTGAGAATGAGATTGTGTGTAGGCAGAGCAGCCCCCCAAAAATGTCCACACCCTAATGGTTATAACCTGTGGCTATACCTTTTGTGGCTAAAGGGCTTTTGTGAATGTGATTGGGGTTAAGGACCTGGAGATGGAAGAGGGTCCTGGATTATCCAGGTGCGTCCAAGCTAATTACGTGAGTCCTCAGCGTCAGAAAGCCTTCCCAGTGGCAAGCAGAGAGATGTGACCACAGCAGAGGCAGGAGAGACACGAAGTGTGAGAAGGACTTGGCCTATGTGCTCCTCCCCAGATATCTCACTGCCTCACCTCCGTCAGGGTATCACTGAAATGCTGCCTTTCTCACTAGGAGTTCCACGGCCACTCTAAACTGGAAACCACTATCTATCACAGACCCCAAGAGTCTGAATTGACTGCCTTCCCTGATGTATTTATTTAGTGTCATTAGCACGCATCACCCTCTAACGGTTAGAGTCTAACCCCGTGGTCGGCAAACTGCGGCTCGCGAGCCACATGCGGCTCTTTGGCCCCTTGAGTGTGGCTCTTCCACAAAATACCATGTGCGGGCGCACGTACAGTGCGATTGAAACTTTGTGGCCCATGCGCAGAAGTCGGTTTTCGGCCTGGGCAAGTCTATTTTGAAGAAGTACTGTTGATATTTGGCTCTGTTGACTAATGAGTTTGCTGACCACTGGTCTAACCTATCCCTCGATATCCCAAATGTATCTGGTGTCCGAGTTCAGAGAGTGAAAGGGGGGTGATAGCAAGGTATGCACCCCTTATCCAAATCTAAGTGATTCCTGAGTTTTGGATAACATGTGGTGAGAGTTCACAGACCAAAACATTCCTCCCAAATTGACCAAAATCAATTTAGTTCCTAAGTTCTTATAGGGAGAGCTCAGATAGTGTGATACGGAGTAACATCAGGTACTTCCCAGAAAGTTTACTGATTTTATTATTCATTTTCTACATCCCCCTGCTCTAGAATACCAGCTCCATGAGACCAGCTGTTTTTGCCTGTTTTATTCACTGCTATACCCCCAGCACCGAGGCCAGCGCCTAGCACATAGTGGGCACTCAAATAGCTGGTGAGTTAATTAATACTTGAATATGTAGGAGTCATTGAGGTTCCCGAGGTAAAGCATGGACAGACAAAACAGAACAGGGACTAGAGAGCTCACCAGGGGCCATACTGGAGGAAGGAACTGGAGAAAGCAGAGACCTCGGGCGGGAAGACGAGGGAAAGGACGTACCACGCCAGCTAACAGGAATGTGCGGCTCCCAAAGGGGGCGGTGGGCAGGGTCGAAGGCTTAGAAGTATCCAGAAGGTATCGTGAGAAGGACAGGAGTCATTTTGAGGTGAATGAGTTGCTGAGATGGAAGCAGAAGACAGACAATAAAGGGCTAAAGGAAAGGCAGTGAGAAGAATGAGAAAAAGAAGATGTCCTAGAAAGTTTTAACAAAGCAGAGGGGAGAGCGGAGGCACTGTGTGAAGGGTGTCTGTTATGTTCCGTTTGGCTGTTTCGTTATAAAGGAAAGCTAAACTCTGAGAGTAGGGACTGCGTCTGCCTTGCTCACTGCTCTTCCCTTGAGGCCGCACAGAGAGCCACTGGGAGTGGGCGGGGAATAAAGATTTCCTGCTGGACGCACAGACCAGAGCTGGATGGGCGGGAGAAGGCCCCAGAGGAAGTGAGAGCCCGCATCAGGGGCAGCCATGAGAGGACCCCAGTCAGCTGTGTTCTGACACGGAAACACAGGAAGAAAGAGGAGGACAGAGCATTGAGGCACGGAGGAGGGGTGCTCGAGGGGTCACGCGGAGCGGCCTCGGGGTGCTCAGTGAGGCTGAAGGTGGAGGCACTGCTCACAGCAAGGAAGATGACTCGGCAGTGGAATCTTGGGAATAAACGTATGGAATGGCTACCATCAGGAATAGGGTGAAGAGTCGATAAGAAATGAAAAAAGGCCTGGCTGGAGTGGCTCAGTGGTTGAGTGTCGACCCATAAACCAGGAGGTCGAGGTTCAATTCCTGGTCAGGGCACATGCCTGGGTTGTGGGCTCAATCCCTAGTAAGGGGGCATGCAAGAGGCGACCAATCAATGATTCTTTCTTATCACTAATGTTTCTCTTTCTCTCTCTCTCTCTCTCTCTCTCTCTCTCTCTCTCTCTCTCCCTCCTTCCCTCCCTCCCTCCCTCTCCCTTCCTCTCTGAAATCAATAAAAACATATTTTTTTTTAAAATGAAAAAAGGATGGTTGCAACCTAATAAATAGATTAAGAACCAAATTCAGGGTCTCAGAGCCCACCCAGGGTGCTGACACTCCATGTAGAGATGGCACCTGCTCCAGCAATCACTCACCTGCGGTGGGCTTAGACCACTCCAAGTCAACCTCAGCGAGATCCTCGAGCTCCTGCTCTGCCTGATTGAGAGACACGGAAAGGATGCGGACAGACGTGTAGGCCGTGGTGTTGGCCAGCTCGCTTACGGCATTAAATATCTAGAAAAGAAATAGGCATGTCATTTCTTACACCAACCTATTTGGTGGGTGGTCAACTATCCAACTGCCTCTTGAACACCATGAACTGTGGACCAAAAAAAGGGGCCCATCCTAAACCTGACAAGCTCAGGGGAGGCCAGCCTGGTGGACCCTACAAACTCAGAGACTGAAAGTAACCACAGAGGATGGTCTGAACATAAAAATTCCTAAGTAAAAGGGAGTCACGGCGGGTAGTCCAGTCCCAGGCCTGTAGCTCCCTGGACAAAGGTCAGTCTTTACCTGAAGTGAACCTGTCCATTGTCTTCTGCATCTAAGATAACAGACCTTTGAAATGTCAGCATGATCTCCTTGTCCAGACCTCTTACGGCACACTTACCGCACCAGGCAAGTTATCTTCTCCACATGCCACCTCTATGCACATGTTAATTCACTATCCTGCACCCACCCATGTAAAAGAAGTATGTGTCTGTTCATTTTCCTTTTGATCTGATTCCAGGTATTTCCTCGCGTTGCTTTCTCCCGCCCCCTTAATCGACCATCAATGGATTTCATATAACCCTCCTTGCGTCTCCTCCTTTGCCATTCTCTGGAGCATTTTCTCAATCCACTGAGATTTTGCTTCCTGACAGTTGTTGTGAGTTTGGCTCAAATAAACCCATAAGAATTCTCTACCGGTTTGGATATTTCTTATGTCTGAGCTCCTTCTGAGCCTTCAATACACCAATATGAAACGAATAACTGAAACCAATGATGGGGTGGTGTGAGTCACCTTGATCTACCCTGTCCAAAAGAGATCATGAAGAATCATGTCCCCAAAGAAGGTCGGAATGCAATAAAACCTGCGATCGCAAGGAGCAAGTCTGTGTTGGATGAGAGGAACAATGGCGTCGTTTAGGCTAAAGAAGAGCAACTGCCCATTGGACCACTGTGATATCTTGAAATGAAAATACTTCTATTCAGAAAAAGTATCTGAGAGCATAAAATTCTTTTAAAAATGGAGCCCAAAAGGCCTGGGGGAGGCAGATTGGTGTCATCCATACCACATAAGAGAAGCATATTAAACACACACACACACACACACACACGCCTGAGAAATGATTGCTGAACTGCTGAAACATACTGAAAGCAGCCTCAACGTGCTTATGTTCTCATCTGGGTCTCAGCAAATCACCAAAGAAAAACTTGGGAGAAAATAGCAATTTGAAGAGTAGAGTCCCGGGCACCTGCTGAGAACAGTCCCCAGAAACGAGACAAAGAAAAGTGTCCACCCCAATCGCTTTGTGAACCCACTGCTGAGAGTATGACAGGAAGGACGTGGAGTTTTTCTGGACAAGGACGTGTGTGGTCCTACTGGGCATCGTTCCTCTAGGAGCTTATGCATAAGTGCTATTTCCTTTCATATGATTTTTTAAAAGAAGATATTGTAAAGACATTATTTTGCTTTAGCTTTTGCTTTGTTCTTTCTTGTCTTCTCTCCTGGACTGGTCTGGTTTCCCAAACAAAGGGCTAACGGAGCGTCAGGAAGCCCAGGCATCACTGGCCTCGGGGAACGCGCGCTCCAGCTGAGGCAGGCCTGCCCAGCGAGAGGCACAGGAGGCTGGCTGCCTTCCATTGGCCGCTCGCCGCAGGAGCGCAGTTGGCTCGCCTTCCCTCCCGCCCACCGCCGAGAATACAGCTGGCCCTCCAGCCCACATTGTAAGATAAATGATGGAGCTGCCAGATTGCCCCCACAGAGCATTTCACTGAAATACGCGGCCCCCGGCCCCCACCCCCGCATCGCCTCTGGACTTGCCGC
>NW_005873199.1:14638-19137 GCF_000147115.1 Myotis lucifugus
ATAGAAATCCAGTTCCCTGTTTCAGATCCTGCATGCAAGCTAAAGTCAAATAAACATCAATGCGTGAGGACTGCCAACGCACTCACATGTATTCTGGCAGGGAAATGATTTCTCTGCGCCAGTACCTCTAAAGAATCACCTCCCTTGAAATTCAGTTCCTCGCTAAGTGCGATGGTCGGCTGTTGCTCCATGGAAACAGTGGATGGAGCTGCTTCATTCTCTCCACCCACACCAGCTTCCGCAGCACGGGGAACTCAAGTGCCTCATCGCCTGAGACGCCAGCTCGGGAGGCAGCGTGGTGAACATGCTACTTGTCTTTTACACCCGCCGCTAACACTTGAGATACTGCAAGGCCAACGAAGTCGGGGTGGCTGGCGTTCTCCTATATTGTCACCAGCACACAGAACTGGATCTAAAACACTGGCTGAAAAACTTCTATTTTCCAACTCACATTTGTGCATTAGTTCAAGTCAAAACTTGAAAGCCAATATGAAGTGGTAACAAAAATGGGGGTGGGGTCCCTAGCCGGTTTGGCTTGGTGGGTACAGCATTGGCCTGCAGACCGAAGGGTCTCAGGTTCGATTCTGGTCAAGGTCAAGGGCACGCACCTGAGTGGCAGGCTCCATCCCTGGCCCTGGTCAGGGTGTGGTGCAGGAGGCAACCAATCGATGTGTGTCTCTCACATCGATATTTCTGTCTGTCTCTGTAAAAATCAATGGAAAAATATCCTCAGGTGAGGATTAGCAAAAAAAAAAAAGGGGGGGGCGGGGGAAGGGGAGGAAATTCTTGCTGTACCCGATGACAATTCCTTCTGAACCTGGCGTCCTCCCCCTGTATCAGCAAGCCTTTTTGATGGCTGCATCTCCTCAGGGATATTGGCAACAAACTTAGGAATAAAGAGATTTCAGGAAGATTTTCATTTAAATGACACTTGGCTTCCCTGCTGATGAAAGGGGAAGCCTTACTCCATCTGCTGAGATCAAATTTCATCTCATCAAACACCTCAGTGTAATTATTTTTCCACCAAGTATTTAAATGAGGATGGAAATGAACATCAAGGTATTTGAAGTCATTAGGGCTGCTGGGCTGAGAGGGAGCAACCCGGCCTCTCCAGGGACCGGCAGTCCAGCATCAAAGCAGCTGCTCACCAGTGTTCCATTTGTAACCTTTACACCACATTCTTGAATTAATGAAGAAGCGTCAAGACTCTATTTCCTCGGAGAATCTTGGCATGGGGTCTGCAGGAGGAGCAAGGCCTGTGGTGTGTGTGTGTGTGTGTGAGAGAGAGAGAGAGAGAGAGAGAGAGAGAGAGAGAGAGAGAGAGAGAGAGAAAGAGAGAGAGAGAGAGAATGCGTGTGTGTTCTATATTTCACCTTCTATAGTTATCGGGGAAACTGGGGTCTCCTCTTGCCCACTGGGTGGTGGGGGTGGGGTCCTTACACTATCTCCAGAAAAAGAATTTTCTGAGACTCACAGGGGAGGATGTGATTTCTATTTGTGTGGAGTTATATCCTTGGTTTTCCAAAGTCCCGTTCCGGTCATGGAAGAAGTAGCTGGGGTTTCAGTAAAGCTGGGAGCAAAGCCAGTGTCCAGTTTTGTGTGTGTGTTTTCCATGTTGGAACCAGTTCCGGTTCAGCATCAGGCAAGCAGCAGTCCATTAGTCCACGGTGCTGGAGTCCGCACGGCTGTGGGCCATGTGGGTGAACACAGGAGAGCCAAGCCTGAGCCATGAGCCAGGAGGAACCAAGAGAGGGAATTTCTTTGTTTAGGGATTAAATATCCCATGTTTCTCATCCTTGCAGTGGCCATGCCCATTCTGGTCAATGACTTGTTCCCAAGTGTGACTGACAGACAAGTACCTTACAGACGTCACCCCAACGTTACTGGACGTGCATCTAGTCTCCTCCCTGGGGTGTGTGCAAAGCGTTTGCTTCCTGGTGAAGTTGCCCAAATGACATGCCTATAATATTTGGCCTTCCCTTTGCTCCTGTCCTATTATTAATAACTAATTAACGGCCATGGTATCACTACTACAGTATAATACAGCAGTTTTAAAGTTGAGGAAATAACTATAAATAAGCCATCCATCATTACTTCTGTGGATCTTTCATTGTAATGTGCTAATAACCTTTCTCTTCTGGATTGTAATTTCTCTACTTGGAGAGGAGGAATATGGGGATTGCCAAGATATTGAAGACGGGTTTCCTGTCTAACATTGGCCATCTTCTTCTGAGCCTGCCTAGAAATACCCAAGTCTTAAGACCTACCCTGTCTTAGGAGGCGACAGATGAACATTTAGACTTTTCTCCATTTATAAACATCTCACTCGGCGTTATAAATAACACGCGATTTAAAAATTCCACTTCACCCTAACAACAAGATAGGCATGCAATCTGCCATGTCCTTCATTTGAATGTGAAGAGTGGTATGTTATAGTGGGAACTTTACCTCCTCAGAAGAGTCACATGGAGGGAGAAAAGGGGGAAAAAAGAGACAGTCACCCTGTGTGTTGCAGTGTGTGTGTGGGGGGGGGTGTCTTTGGAAGAAAAGGAGCAAAAGGAATATGGAGGAGTCACATACGGTATCCTTTTGATAAAAAAAGTAAGTTCTACCGAATGTTAAGAGACTAGAAACCCTGGCTTTTGGTACTGTCAGCACCTAAAATGCTGTCATGCAAACTTAGTGCATGATTTAAAACCAAAAAAAATAAAGAATTAACACTTGGCTGTGTCAGGTGGACTCTTTCTACCCCCCACCCTCACTCCCCTATATCTCAGAGCTTGTAGCCTTCCTTTAATACAGAAGATGAAAAAGAGTAACTGCTAGGCAGAAAGAATGTGTTCACTCTTATCAAAATCTTGTTACCAGGGTGGGCTGGGAGGGCAATGGGGAAAGATAGGGGGGACATCTGCACTGTTCTCAACAATAAAGATAAAATGTGTAAAATATATTTGTATTGATTTCAGAGAGGAAGGGAGAGAGAGAGATGGAAACATCAATGATGAGAGAGAATCATTGATCGGCTGCCTCCTGCACCAGCCCACACTGGGGATCGAGCCCACAACTCAAGCATGCGCCCTAACCGGGAATCGAACCGTGACCTCCTGATTCATGGGTTAACACTCAATCACTGAGCAACACCGGCTGGGCAAGATACATTTTTTAAAAATCTTGTTACCATAGGCAACTAGATATTAAGGAAGGAAGCAAAGGGAATGGGGCATGAACCTATTTGCTTCACCAGGAAGGTACAGCATCACACCCCCCACCCCAGGGGATCTCAGCATTGCCCTGCCAAGGATTAACATCCTTCCCTTTCCCCACTGGTACCAGATGGGGGGGGTGGAGGGTGAAGGAGGGGACAGTAAGCACATGAGCAAAAGAAGTCAAAACGGTGCAGGGGTATATGCTTGACCACAGAGGCCTGTCAGTCTAACCTGTGAGAGGGATCACTGGTCAGGGGGTGGACCCATCAGAAGCCCAGAAAGCTTGGTACGTTGATTGGTTATTTTGAAAAAGCTCCTGATCATAATAAGTCCAGGGAACAAAAAGGAGCTCTCTTGCTTGGTGACCTATGCTAGCTCCATTCGTTTGCGTTCTCTCTCTCTCTCTCTCTCTCTCTCTCTCTCTCTCTCTCTCTCCTCTGCCGCCCCCTGCCACCCCCCCCCCCACACACACACACACACAGATAAATATGACTATGCAGGTCTACAGCAGGCCATGACAGACTGTGTGGGCTCCAAAGGACTAAGCTTTCATATGAAACAGAAACTGTCGACACTGGCCTTGGTTTTGGACTTTCCCATGGCAGATGGAGGGAGATGGGACACTGGGAACCCAGGGGCAGCTTTCTGGAATAGATTTTGCCACACCACAATCTCCCGTGCATGGGTCCCTGGAATGCTTTCCTCATGATCCCGTGGAAGAACCCGATTTCCACCAGCAACGATCTGATTTAGCTCAACAAAAAGTGAGATGAGATTCCCCTGGCATAGAGTGCTATTGAGAACCTGACTGTATAAATAAAAATAGATCTGGCCCGTGCCTTTCTTTGCAAACAGAGAACTGCAATTAAAGCATTAGGAAAGTACTGTTTTCCTTAACGCGTTCACAGCAATTCTACTTCCATACAAAACCATGCTTTCTATCAAGAGCTAAAATTTCACTTTTGCTGCCATTCACTTAAGTTAAAAAAAATCCAGTTAAAGTTCATTTTAAATATATTTTTATTGATTTCAGAGAGGGAGAGAGAGAAACATCAATGACGAGAGAGAATCATTGATAGGCTACCCCGTGGACGCCCCCATTGGGGATCGAGCCCAGAACCCAGGCATGTGCCCTGATTGGAAATCGAACCTGGGACCTTCAGTCCGCAGCCCGACACTCTATCCACTGAGGCAAACCAGCTAGGGCTAAAGTTCATTTTAATAAACATTTACATTCAATAAGTTTCCATATATTTAAGTAGGGCAGGGAGCAAGAGCAAATAAAATATTGGT
>NW_005873199.1:19237-28207 GCF_000147115.1 Myotis lucifugus
GGAATTAGGAAACTAATAATGAAATGAAGTATATAGGCCCTGGAGTAGAATCTTTTTAGTAGCATTATTTAGTAATTAGTTTAAAAAAAAAGAAACTATAAGTGATAGAAGCAAAATAAGAAATCATAAAGTATGTTAAGGGATTCAATTTTATAATAAAAAAAGAAATTCATTAAGATCATGGTCTAGTTGTAGATTTTAAAATCTCAAATTAAATATTCTCAAAGAAAGAGAAATAGATAACAAAAGAAAGGTAGGAAAATAAAAGTCAACTTGAGAAGAAACTGAGTTTTAGAGAAAGAGCTAGGGAAAAGAATTATCTTTCTAAGTTCTTAATCTATTATAGTGATACCATTGTAATTAGCTAATTATTAATAATAAATCTAGTCAAGAAGGTAGAAGATACCAAAAACTATAAAACATTGCTGGAAAAAAGTAAAGACATTAATGGAAAGACATCCCATGTTCACAATAGAAGTTAAAATGCCAATACTACCCAAAGAAATCTACAGATTCAAACACAATACCTATCAAAAATCCCAGTAGCCTTTTTTTCCCCAGAAATGGAAAAGCATATTCTCACATTCATATGGAATTGCAAGAACCCTGACTAACCAAAATAATTTTGGAAAAGAAGGACACAGTTGGAGGAATCACACTTCCCAACTTTGAAACTTACTACAAAGCTACTGTAATTAAAACAGTGTGGTCCTGGTATAAGGAGAGACCTGTAGATCAATGGAATAGAAAGCCAAGAAATAAACCTTTATATATATACTAGAGGCCCGATGCATGAAATTCATGCAAGGGCCTTGGCCCAGACCCCCGCCTGCCGCCACCACCGCCACGGGCCTCTGCCGTGGCCCCCCCACCTGCTGTGGCTTTGTCTGGACAGAAGGACCGGAAGTCCGGTCTAATTAGCATATTACGCTTTTATTATTATAGATGGTTAATTAATTATTGACAAGTGTACCAAGACCACTCAGTGGGGGAAAGGACAGTCTTTTCAACAAATGGTAGTGGGAGAATTGGATACCCAACTTCAAAAGAATGAAGTTAGAGCCTCGTCTTACACCATATACCAAAATTGACTCATAAAGAATCAAAGACCTAAACTTAAGAGCTAAAACTATAAAACTCTTAGAAGACAACATTGGGGGAAATGTCCATGACATTGGATTTGGCAACATTTCATGAATATGACACCAAAAGGATAGAAAACAAAAGAAATAAAAATATAAACTGAACTTATCAAAAGAGAAAACTTTAGTGTATAAGAGAACACCCTCAGGAAAATGAAATAACAATCTAAAGAATGACATAAAACATTTTCAAATCATACCTGACAAGTGATTATCTAGAATATTTAAAGAATTCCTACAATTCAACAACAAATAACCCAGTTCAAAAATGGGCAAAGGACTTGAATAGACATCTATCCAAAGAAGTCTTACAAACGGTACTCAATATCATTAGTCATTAGGGAAATGCAAATCAAAACCACAATGAGATACCTCTTCACACCTACTAACATGGTTATAATAAAAAAAAAAGGAAAGTAACACATGTTACTGAGGACATAGAGAAACTGGAACATTTGCATATTGCTGGTAGGAATGCAAGATGGTACAGCCAGTGTGGAAAATGGTTTGGTGGTTTCTCAACAGTTAAACACAGAACTAACAGGTGACCCAGCAATTCCATTCACAGGTATTTTTCTAAAAGAATGGAAAGCAGGGACTGGACCAGATATCTGCACACCAATGCTCATAGCAGCATTATTCACAATAGCCAAGAGGGGGAAGCAGCCTAGGTGTCCATCAACAGGTAAATGGATAAACAAAATGTGGCATATAAAATAGAATACAATTCAGCCATAAAAAGGGATAAAATTTTGACATATGTTACAACACGGATGGACCTTGAAAACGTTATGCTTGATAATCCAGACACAAGGTCAAATATGATTCCACTTATATGAGGTATCTAGAATAGGCAAATTCATAGAAGGAAAGCTACTAGGGGCTGGAGGAAGAAGAAAAGAGGAATTATTGCTTAGCAGGTACAGAGTTTATGCTGAGGATGAAGACATAGTTTTAAGTAGAGATAAGGTATGGGTACACACAGGATGGTGAATAAAAGGTGGGGCGAAAGTAGGTTTACAGTTTGAGTGTATTATTTTATTTTTCTTGTATTATTATTTATTGATTGTATTATTTTCCATATGAACAACTGTAAACCTACTTTTGCCCCACTCTGTATATTTAATGGTTAAAAGGGACAAGTATATTTATTTAAATTTAAGCACATTTTTATAAAGTATATTTTAAAAACAAAGTCTCAAAAATACCAAGTGAGAACACAGCTGCACCAGCGGGGGATGGGGAGGAGCTGAGTAGGCAGAAGCACCTGGGGATGAAGGCTGGATGTTTCAGTTAATAGCAATGGAAAATGAGGATTCCAAAAGAGCAAGCGTGAACATGGCTGCATTAGTAGAAATATAGTTCTCAAAACAAGGGAGGGACCATCGTATTGGCCAGACCAGTGGCGGAGACGCGGGCTCTGTTTGGGGCCTCACCCCGGAGAGGACCGTGGTAGCCTGGGTTGTATTTGGGGAAGACTGATAGCATGGTGAAGAATATGGAAACCCAGGACATCCAGGGATCAGCAGAGAGAATCAAGAATGTCTTTTCCCATTTAGCAGGACCTCGTAGTTACCCAAAGAGCCAATCCTGACCAAAAGGAAAAAAATCACACCAAAAAAACAAAAAGAACTTGAGGAAAGCAGGTTTTTTGCTCAGCTTAAGGAAGAACTTTCATTTCTCCTTTTTCTTTTCTCTTGCTTTTTCAAACTGCCGCGCCCACCCCGCACCACCCCCCCAGCATCTAACATGCCTCCTCACAGCAGCTACAGACATTTTTAGTTAGAATATAATACTCTTACATGGTTCAAAACCTAACCAACCAAGTAAATAAATAAGCAAACAACCAATCAAACTAACAACAACAAAAAACAAGAAGAGAGAAAAAATACCAAGTGATTTGCTCTAAGCCATACCCTAGTAAAAGGCTAAGCCAACATTCAATCTTATTTTTTCAATCTCCATGACAACAGAAGACAAGTAGTGTGTTAGTTGCTCAGCATTAAAACAACATCTAATTGTTTTGGTTCCCTAGGCTCTCCCCAGAAGCTCATCTGCTAAGATCAATCAAAAAGAAGAGTGATCTCCTTTGTCTTCAATTTGTTATGAAACCTCTGTTACCATCAGATACACTCGAGCTTCTGCCTTTAGCTCAGGAAGGTGAGGCCAGAATGCCTGGTGCGCTGACCGTACACTCACCGTGACTGCGAAAGCAGCTTTGGGGCCGCATCACCAGGTCCTACCCTGGCTCCCCTATTAACTGCGACCTTAGGCGGGTCATTTAATCTCAGTGATCCAGTTTCCTAGCCTGTGAGATATGAATAAAGTACTTACCTCATAAAGTTGTCAACTCAAACAGGCAAAGCACTTAGAACAGATCTTGGCACCTGGTAAAAAGGTTTCTCTCTCTTTCTCCTCCTTGCTGCTTCCTCCTCTTTTTTTTTTCCTTTTTCCACAACATCAACATTATTTATTATCACTGAGACTCTGCAAGTTACCTGTGAAACCGTCATCTGCATGTTGCTTTGCCCACTGCAAAGCCAGACATCTCCGAATAGACATCATGAACTCCCACGGTTAAGTTTGTTTTTCAAAGTCTGCTGTGCCGTCACTTCATAAGGTCCACCGGGCTGCATGGGATCCAGTACCACCATCCATTTATTGGAGTATGCTGAAATAATAACAAAAGGCTCCGAGGAATTAATCAATCAATTCATTAAAATTAAAGCCCAATCCTGTCACGCATCATACTCATTCGTGGCCATTCCCAGCTTCAGTGATCAACTGAATTCGAAGCTATGAAAATTGGCCACATTTCAGACAAGCAAATAGAAATAACAGCAGCGGCATTTCTATCCTTAATCTGTGCCAATCCCTTCTTACTTTTAACTGAAGCGTTTACAAGAGAAATAAATTAGCCAGTTGTAATCCTAAATGAGGACAGGTAAAAATACAAAAGAAATTAAAATTCAAGGTATTTAATAAAAACAAAATAGAAATTCTTACTGGACTATCCAGCTGTCAATATTAACATAATCATAATCTAATACATTTGCACAGTGCTCCAATTAGAGAAAATAATTTGTAATCTGAAAGTTCCCCTTGCCTGATGGTATCATCTTTGTCCTCAATACCCCCACCTCCTCCCCACATTGCTACCAAGGATTAATACTAGCAGCAGTTCTGGGTTCTCCTGTCAACATTTAAACAGGTGAGTGGAGAAGGTGTCACATAAAGAAGTACTGAAAGGCATATAAATTAGTCTCTCTGGCCCAGCCAGGGTGGCTCAATGGTTGAACATCAACTCATGAACCAAGAGGTCACTGGTTTGATTCCTGGTCACAGCACATGCCCGGGTTGTGAGCTCGATCCCCAGTGGGGGTCGTGCAGGAATCAGCCGATCCATGTTTCTCTCTCATCGATGCTTCTATCTCCCTCTCCCTCTCCCTTCCCCTCTCTCTAAATTCAATAAAAACATATATTTTTCAAAATTAGTCTCTCTGTGAAGAAGACATTTAGACTTGCCCAATTAATTATTTTCAGAATTATTTCCCAGACTTAAGGTTTTCAGGCTCAATTAAAGCGATGAAAAGTTACCCAAGACCCTATTTCAGAGATTCCTAGCATATTCCTTAGGAACCACCTCCCTACCACCTTCCTACCTCTCACCCACTCACGCCACCACCTCTGCAAACATCATACTCAGAAACTTAAGAAAAATATCTTCCAAGTGGCAAAATTATGCCTAGGAGAACCAAACAACATGAACAAAGTTGAAAAAATCAGAGTGAGAAAATAGAGAAGTAATCTTTTAAAAATACATCTTCTTGGCATAATGCAGAAGAATAGGAACTGATTTATAATTTAATGTAATTTCAAAGGAAGAGAATGGTAAGAACTGGAAATGGAGCATCCCGAAGTTACTGTACCAGCCTGTAAAAAACAATAACTATAAAAATACTACCCAAGTGACTACTAGGAGCTAGACAGGGTGCTGAGATCTTTCTAATCAGCAAGAGAAGAGCTAAGAGAAGCAGGAGAAGTCCAGATGCAGGACAGGAGATCAGTAAAAGCTCAAACCATAAAGGACCGCTCATTATTGGGGGGGGGGATGTCCAAGACCCCCAAGGCATCAGGGAAAGGGTGCATGTTTGCTCCTCCGGTCAGCACAACTGACTCATTTGCTCCGCCCAGCCCTAAGAGGTCAGTTAAGCCCAGGACCAAGTGCCCGCTACTGTTTTTATACCTCTGAGAGCCAGACATCATCCTGTTATACGTATAACTCACCAAAAGCAGGAAAAGCACTGCTCTGGAGGCAGTGGGCAGCGGGTACAGACTGTGTCACACAGGTGCCTGCGCTCCGTATGGCTCGCACTTCCGAGCAGGCAGACACGCCAATCTGTCCCAACTGCAGTCTTGCCAAGGTCTTTCCAGGCTCCCTGCACTGACATATCTCACTGGAGCTCTGTCCTGCTGCCACCAGCTTTGCTCATTTATGATGATAAAGTCAACCCCTAGAAAACCGAGGACAGGACACCCCTTTTAGCCTTCTACGACTACACAATCCATTCCTCGTCACTGCTGGTAACTTGATATTCACTCCACCGCCATTCAGGCAATATGGCTGGCGAGGAGGACAGCCGTCACCAGAGTTTCTGGAAGTTTTGCTGCCCAGCAATAAGATTAATAAGGGAAGGGGGGACATTTGGGCAAAACATCATGCCAATACCATTTCACTGCAGCGAGAGGAAGAGCTCCCCCTGCAGGAGGGAAGAGAACTACAACTAAGGCCTGAGCCTTATTCCTAAGCACTGGTCTGAGGTGACCTCGGAGAACTTCCTTCTGTTCTAGTCCTCAAGTTCTTTTAGTTTCTAGCTTTTACCCTCTCCTCCTCGACAGAAAAATAAACTCTGATACAGTAGCGAGTGTTAAGGAAGTTAACTGCCAGGCACGGCAGGGGAAATCGGATCTACTACAGGGAGGTTACTAATGGTCAAAGTAACTCAGAAACCATCCATTTAAAACAACGAGGACTGCCCAGCTGGCTCAGTGGTTGAGCAGTGACCTATGAACCAGGAGGTCACAGTTCAATTCTCGGTCAGGGCACCTGCTCGGGTTGCCGGCTCCATCCCTAGTGGGGGGTGTGCAGGAGGCAGCCGATCAATGATTCTTTCATCATTGATGTTTCTATCTCTCTCTCCCTTCCTCTCTGAAATAAATAAAAAGGTATTTAAAAAAAAAAAACAATGAGGATTTACTCCCATGTAAGTATATACACAGGAGAGCAGCCACTGTTTCTTAGATCAAAGGCGAGGGTGGGCTTCTAAAGGCAGAAGCCACCTTGTTTCACAGGAGAAGTGATTAGTCCTTGGCCTGCGAGGCGAGGACTAGTTCAAGTGGAGCTCATCACAGGATGATGAAGTCCGGCTGTAGTTTTTAGAAACTGTGTGCATCCACCAGGTCCAATAGGTTGAGTCCAAATAATAAAACCGAGTCACGGACCACAAAGAGTTAAAGTTCACTGTCCAGCTGGCTTCCTGCTAATCCTGGGGGGCTTGCTGAGCAACCAGTTGCTCTGGCTCCTTCTTCTGGGCCCTAATCACTTGCTATCCTGCAACCTCTTTTCCCAATCCAGAGGCAGGTTTCTGTAGATTTTCATCACATCCAAACCTCTGCTTCCTCAGATCTTTCTTCTCCCATCTAGGAAGTTTAGGAAGTTTCATCTCCTTCCTTCATAACACAGCTACTTACTCCATCCTGTAAATGACAACCTCCCCCCGCCCCCCCCACTCCCCCCACCCCCGGCTCCCCTGTGACACCAACAAGAAAGCCTTGCAAACTGACTGGGGCTTTGTGTTTTCATGTCTGACAGCATATCTGGTGGCCTATTTACTGTTCTATTTTCTCTCCACATTCCAGCAAAAGACACAGGTAAAGAACATTCTATCTCCATTTCCTCTACACCTCCCTGACCAGCCCCCATCTAAAAATGGGAAGAATAAACAATCAAAGGGAAAAAAACTAAAACAATTTGTCTAGAGACATGATTAGTCATGAAGTGCTTTCTTTTTCTTCTTCTTGCTATTCACATCAGATGTTAATTATTTTTCAGGTTGTTGTGCCAAATCTCAGAAGCCAAGAACAGAAAAAGGAAAATTACCCACAACCTTTCCCTTCCCACAAGGAAACACCTAGAGCTGGAAGAAACCACCCTGCTCACGTCCCACACAGAATCCTGGCACTTCTCCAGCTGCAAATCACTTTTGTGATTTGTGGGAGTGACTTGGAGGTAAAGGAAGCTTTACAGGCCCCTTTCCTACCTGCATTTATTCTGTATAAAGTCCTCCACCACCAAATATAAATGTTTAAAAAAACATAACACAAAAAATACTTAAGTACTGCTTAAGTACTTGATTGTCAATAAAACTGTTTATGCAAGTTACTTAAACTGTAGCATGCTATGGCAGACAAGCCCTGAGATGACCCCCAATAAGGCACACCCTTGTATAACCCTCTCCCCCTAAGTGCAAGCAGAATGTGTGATTTGCTTCCAACCAACAGAAAATGGCAAAGGGGATGAGATGTCATTCTCATGATTAGGTTACATTACATGGAAAACATAAAGGGTTTTTATAGATGTGATTAAAGTCCCTAATCAGTTGACTTTACTAAAAAGGGTGATTATCCTGGGTGGACCTGGCCTAATAAGGTGAGCCCTTTAAGAGTATCTAGAGACCTGGGTAGTGTTGTTCAGTGGTTAGAGCATTGGCCCATGAGCCAAAGGGTCACAGGTTCGAGTCCCAGTCAAGGGCATGTACCTGGGTTGCAGGTTCAAGTCCTGGCTCTCATTGGGGCCCAGCAGGAGGCAACCAATTAATGTGTCTCTCTCACATCGATGTTTCTCTCTCTCTCTCTCTCTCTCTCTCTCTCTCTCTCTCTCTCTCTTCCTCCCTCCCTCCTTTCCACTCTCTCTAAAGAAAAAAGAAGTCAATGGGAAAATCATCCTTGGGTGAGGATTAAAAAAAAAAACAAAAAAACGAATATCTGGAGGTCAGAGGTGAAAGGAACCAAGATGCAGCCATGAATCCTACAGGCACAAGGAAATGAATCTGCCAGCAGCCTGGGGAGCTGGGAAGTGGGTCATTCCCCAGTTGAGCCTCTGGATGAGAACACAGCCCACTGATGCCTGGATTTCAGCTTGTGAGACCCTGAGAAGAGCACCCAGCTCAATAACAGCCAGGCTTCAGATCTACAGAGATTGTGAGATAGCAAAGGTGTGTTGTTTTAAGCATCTAAGTTTGTGATAATTTATTATGTAGCATAGAAAACTAGTCTGCATGCTAACACTGCAACCAGGAACTTTTTCTTTTCTAAGTTAGAGACAACATATCTGTTTGCAGACACACCCTCATTTTATCATCCACATATGCATCCCCATGTGTGTGAGAGTGAGAGGATATATGCTAATATCCCCAATTTTATTCCTGTGTCTGAATTACCATGCATCATTTGACAATCTGAATAGGCCCAGTACCTGACTATATTCCCAACCATCCATCAGGTTTTAATTTTCCCAATGCTGTAGTGCCAGTCTGCCAGACAAAAACCTTTATGTTATTAAATTCCACTTTGCTGTGGGCGCCTAGGGAATACAGGTAATAAGCTGTATATTAACAGAGATAGACAGTGGGCAAACTGAGGTCGTCTGCCTGGAAAACCCCAGGAGTCCTCACTGATATTTAAATAGACGTCAACCCTCCAATAAACCCTGTAGAATTTCCTACATGGCTACCGGCTTTATTCCAATAAACATTTTATTCATTTAACC
>NW_005873200.1:0-10568 GCF_000147115.1 Myotis lucifugus
TTTGAAAGTGAGCAGGTAGATTATTAGAGTGAAAACATATGCTATTAGTAATCTCTGAGGCAATAGGTGTAAATTAGAGTTGTGTGGGATAAACGGAAATGTATGGTCCAGATGGAAGCTGCTTTGTCAGTGTGGGTCCTGGAGAGACGAGGCATGGAGCAGTATCAGAGCCAACCCATAATGGTCCCACCTGGGAGAGAAATCACCCTTTGTAAGCCACTAAGATATTGGGGTCCATTGTGTTTACAGCACAATTTAGCCAACAAACAGAAGTTTAATAATACAGCTGACTGATGCAGAAGACTCATTGGAAAGTGGCCTTCTGTGGACGTAACTGCTAACAGGATCACTCAGTGACTATTGAACACTAAAGATATGTAGAGAAGTATCTGGAGTTGCTGGCAGTGTCTTCCATTTTAAGATGTTGAATTATCATGTTGTACAGCTGAAAACTAGGTACTGCTTTAACTGATGTTGCCCCAATAAAACTAATAAAAAGAAAAAACTAAAGGAAAACTATCCACTGCTATCGAAATGGGCCTTGTGATTATGCGTGGACAGGCCAAATCTCAGAGCACCTGCCTCACTCAGAGTCCCCTTTCAAGGGATTTCTTTTGTAAATGCCAATATTGATTTATTTGACTGTTCTACTCTGGCCAAAGCTGATGGATAGATCCAGGGTGAAGACCCAAGAATGAGCAATCTGTAGGCTTGCCAGCAACCTACTTAGTGGCATTGTGTAAATGCTCTGACCATTAGAGAGGGTGTTAACAATGAATTTAGCTCCTCTCTCTGGATAAGATCTTATCTAGAGATATAGGGAGAGGACATAAGAGATTGCAAAAGTTGAAAGTTCGGTAGAAAAAGGGACAAAGGATGTAACTGATTCATGCTAACATTGGTAACAGTAAGGATTAATACATTTGGACTGTCAAAGATACAAGCAGTTTACCTGACTACGATGATGTTGCTAAGTGAAGTTTGTTTTCCCAGATTACATTCTGGTCTTGGTGAGGTCATCACGTGGTTGTTCCTGGGTGCCCATGAAACTTGACTTTCACTATTCTTTGTTCTCCCTAATGCTAGTAGTGTAGATAAGATCTTCTCAAACCTTCCTTTTATGAATTCTTTTTTAAAAAATTATTTTTATTGATTTCAGAGATGAACTGAGAAATAGAGATATAAACATCAATGGTGAGAGAGAATCATTGATTGGCTACCTCCTACATACCCCACACTGGGGATCGAATCTGCAACCCAGACATGTGCTCTGACCAGGAATCAAACATTGACCTCCTGGTTCATAGGTCGATGCTCAACCACTGAGCCATGCCACTGGGCTATGAATTCTTTCAATGCCACCCCTCACCATTCCAAAATTTAAAATGAGTAAATTCCTGGTTTTGAAACAAAAAAATAGTTCTAAACCAGGCCAAAAAGAACAACCAAGGTTAATTATGAATACCGATATTTGGTAATAGGAAAACCATGTATTCAAAGTTTAAATTCCTGTCTATTTTGAATGGGGCTTCTGGGTTCAACTCTGCAAGTCTTTTGCACCATTTGACTTCCCCTAAATGAAACTGCTTTGCATTGGAATGGACTTTTAATTTGTCTGGGTGTTTTGTTTTGTTTTGAGGGAGTTGGTTCAAATCTCATAAAAAGAGTATTTCCTCCTACTTCATGTGGTTTGTCCCACATCCAGAGTGTTCTTTGTATTCTGCTTCTGAGGCAATAGTCCCTTTGCTGGGGTCCTTAAAACTGTTGATTAGCAATGCTGTGGCTTTCTCCTCCTGGCCTCAGTTAGGAAAGAGACTTGTGTAGGACAGAACTTCATTAGCATGTGAATTTACTCTTCAACATGAAGAGAAAGTCTTAGTTCATTGGTTAGCTTGTTCTCTTTCCAGCCTTTGGTATTTTATAGTAGGAAGGGAGGTCAGACATCATTGAGTCTAAGGGTGCTGAGTGGTAAAATTACACCTTTATTAGTCACATGTGCAGTGATTAGCATAGATGAAATCATATTGCACACTTACGAATTCTTTGTCCAGTGATCTTTCTCCAAATAAGATTCTTATTCTATGTAGCTTTTACATCTAAATATTGTAATTTATGTCTTCAAATGGATATTTTGCCTTGGATTTTTAAAACTTATATTCATTCATTCATTCATTCATTTATGCTGTATATACTTTCTGATATGTTTTCTAATCCCCAGGTATAGTGCTAAGCAGTGGGGATAAGAAAATAAGAATGACACAGCTTTTGCTCCTGAGGAATGGCAGGAATTAGAAAACAGGTACCACAATTCAATATATCAAGTGGTATTGAGGTCAGAGTGGAAATGAATCCATTAGGCTGCTGGGTGTGGGGGGAGGGCAGCTTTCTCAGAGGAAGTTACACTTAGCAGCATTTGGAAGGATATGTAAGAAGAGATTGCCAGATGGGTGGGTTGGGAAAGAATGGTGATAATGTCAGGAAAGCAGAAATATAGACTAGGATAAGAGAGGTGAGCTAGATTTGCAGAAGGTAGAGTGCCAGGCCTTATTTGTCATTTAAGGAGTTTGGAGTCTATTCTTTAGGGAGTGCAGACAAGACATCTCTAAACAAGGAGAGAGGGAAAGTAGAAGCAGAGGGACCTGCTGGGAAGATGTTAGATAGCTGTCCAAAGTGACCAATGGTAAGAAAGGCTTGAAGCAGTGGGGTCAACTCACTCTGTCTGGAAACTCAATCTTGAAACAATGATTTTACCAGTTAAAGGGGGAGATGAGAACCAAAAGATGACTCTGAAGATACTACTTTTGGGAAATGGGGTAGATAATGGCACCAAACTATGAAAACAGAATGGAAAGAGGAAGAAGGTTTTGGGCAAAAATGGTTAAAGATTTAGATATGCCACAAAGAAAGTGCTGCTGAAATGACAGCTATAATTAACCTGATTCTCAATTGCTGCAACGGGTCAGGATAAGATCTAGAAGGAAGGAAGGAAGCAGAAATTTAGCACCTTAGTATTGGTCCCAAGTTTAAAAGGAGAAAAATAAAGATATTTGAGTGTTCCTTCAAATTCTCCAGACTAGGTCACGTAAGAAAGAATGAGAAAGGGAATTTAGGGCAGTTTGTGTAGTATGTAAAGGTCTGAGGAATCTTAACTTAAAAACCATGTGATCTTTAAGTGAATCACCTTTCAGAATACATTCTAGGACTATTGTGAGGATTTGGAGAAATGTCAGAAAGGAAAGTGTATTAGATAACATAGACTATTCTCCACTAGTAAAACAAACAAACAAACAAACAAACAAACACACAAATACCTCCCCAAACTGCAATGGTTTAAGAGAACCAATGTTTTTATTCACTCAATAAATTTATGAAAGAGATAGATAATCTTTATTTCATAGATAAAGAAACAGACAAAGGCATACAAGAGGGAGAGCTGTGAGATTTCAGACTCCACAGCCTGCATCTTCTCTTTCCATTCATTCCATCATGTAGGATGGAGGACACCCCAGTCACAGACTAGGTCAGTGATGGCGCACCTATGACACACGTGTCAGAAGTGACACGCGACCTCATTTTTTTTGGTTGATTTTTCTTTGTTAAATGGCATTTAAATATATAAAATAAATATCAAAAATATAAGTCTTTGTTTTACTATGGTTGCAAATATCAAAAAATTTCTATATGTGACACGGCACCAGAGTTAAGTTAGGGTTTTTCAAAATGCTGACACGCCGAGCTCAAAAGGTTCGCCATCACTGGACTAGGTGCTCCTGGTCAAAAAATGAAATGTCTACACTATTTCCTACCTATCCCCCAATGGTGAAGAGGAAGCGCCTTCCAAAGAGGAGGGCTGGATAGGTTAATATCCAGGGAGGTAACATGGTAAGTTGACAGATTTGGGTTTAAATCCTGATTTTAGCTTCTTTTTTAAAATATATTTTTTCATTGATTTCCAAGAGGAAGGGAGAGGACGAGAGAGAAAAAGAAACATCATTGATGAGAGAGAATCAGTGATTGGCTGCCTCTGCATGTTCCACACTGGGGGATCAAGCCCGCAACCCTGGCATGTGCTCTGATCAGGAATCAAGCCATGACCTCCTGGTTCATCGGTCCACACTTAACCACTGAACCATGCCGACAAGGCTGACCTTAGCTTCTTGACAGCTGTGTGGACCTAGACAAAATACTCAATATTTCTGGCTCTTAATTTCCTTAACCTCTAAAATGGGAATGCTCACGGTACTTATTTCAAATATTTATTGTAAGGATTAAATAAAACAATACTCCCAAAGTCCTTATCACATTGCTTAATGTGCAGTAAGTAATCCATACATATTTGCTACTATTGTGCTGTTTTAGAAACTCTTGACCTCTTGCTTCCCATTTCTGTGCATGTTGATTCCCATAAACCATTGCCCAAAGAAAGCTGAATTGCAGAAAATAAAATATAAGGTTTTTTTGGGGGGTAGGGGGTGGGGGTAGCTGGTCTTGTGGTTATGGAGTATGAAAATCTTCTTGTGGATGGGTGAATTCCAGTCATAGTTATAAGTTTATTCTAAAGTCACGGAATTGGTTATATGGAGTTCCTGAGTCTTAATTAGAGGTATGAGGAAGGATGTGGATTTCTTTGTGTACTTTTTATGGATGTATAAACTTCATTTGGTAAACTGAACATATCTTGTTACAACATGATGAACTGAAGTGCACGCACTTGTGTAACACCCAAATGATGTTCCAGATAAAACTAGAGAACAATGCCAGCACCACACATTCCCTCTCATGCCTCTTCCAGTCACCCCTTCCCCCACCAAAGGTAACCATAGGGTGGCTTCTATTACCCTAGATAAGCTTTTCCCCTCTGTGAGCCTTATATAAAAGGAATCATAGAACATGTATTTTTGCTCAGCATTGTGCTTTTGAAATTCATTCATGCCATTGTGTAGAGCAGTAGTTTATTCCTTTTTATTGTTTGATATTCTATTATGTGAATCTACCACCACAATTTTATTTTCTAATGATTATGGATTTTTGCATTGTTTTCCGTTTTGGACTACTACAATAATGCTGATTTGAACATTTTTAAATATATCTTTTGCTCTTATATGGACACGTATGCATTTTTGTTAGGAATATACCCAGGAGAGGAATTGCTGGGTCATAGGACATGTACCCATTCAGGTTTAGTAGATATCATGAGGTTGTTTCTATAGTCGTGTTATCAATTTTTATTCCCACCGGCAAGATACGAGTTCCAGTTTTGCATATTCTCTAACACTGATTCACTCAGTTATTATTTTTAAATTTTAGCATTTTAATGAATTGGTAGAATTTTTTCACCGTAGTTGAAATCAGCAAGTCTCCAAAGCCTCATGATGCTGAGCATCATTTCACGTTATAATTTAGATTTCCTCTTTTGTGAACTGTCTATTGAAGTCTTTTTAAAAACTTGGTTATCCTTTATTATTAAGTAAATTAGCTTTTTAAAAAGTTCTGAATACAAGTTCTTCATAAGATTTAAGTATTTATTGCAAATAAATTGCAAATATATATATAGCAAATATATTCTTGCAGCTTTTTCATTCTTGTAGTGATATGTTTTGAAGAACAAAAGTTCTCAGTTTTATTAAAGTTTGACTTACCAATATTTCTTTTCATGACAGTGTTCAATTGTCCTGTATTGTATGTCAACCAGTAGACACTCATGAAACAGCTATGGCTGTTGATGGGCGATGAAAAGGTTTGATTAAATGGAGGAGAGTAAGGACATGCTTTTGAAGCCATAAGGGAAGAACCGCACAAAGACCAGAGGGGTCATGACTTGGGGTCAGGGAGTTTCCATTAGTACAGAAAAACATTGTAAAGACTATAGAGGTATGGCGTAGGCAAGGGCATGATTACTCCTTTATTTTGCAGAGAGATGCATTTTGTAAGACTTTAACTTGCAGGCAAGATCCAGGATGGAGTCCAGAGTTCCGGTTTGATTTTTCTTTCTCTCTTTTTCTATACTTGTGCCCAAACTACAGCAAGGTGGTGAAGTGCTGATGCAAAGCTTCTGATGTCTGAGAGGTTGCAGATGGCATAAAACCAAACCTAAATTGCTTTCAGGATCCAACGAGGTAGCTGAGGCCATGTTTATATGCATTATGAGCTTAGTAAATGCCTCTTCATGTCTTTGTACATAATTCTATTAACAGCAGTGGGATGATTTACAATTGTGATTGGATGAAAGGCAAGATAAGGTGTGTGTGTGTGTGTGTGTGTGTGTGTGTGTGTGTGTGTATGTATGTATGTATGTTCTGATTTGTTTTATATTAAAGCTTGGGTCATCATTTTTATTTTATTTTTTAAAAATAACCTCGCGTCTAATTAGTGTTAAAAATTTTATTCATTTAACTTTACTGATGCTGTCTAGGTGCTTTTACATAAGTTATTTCATTTACTCTTCACAGTAAAGGGTATGTAGTTATCAGTATAGTGCAGATGGGGAAACAGGAGGCTAAGAGATGAAATAATTCAGCCAAGGACCCTTGGCTAGTAAAAGACAGAGTCCAAATTTAAGCTATATATTTTATTATGAAAGTCCCTGTCATAGGTTTAAATTTTAGAATTAAGAATTTTTTGCAATAATAAGCCTCCATTTTAATGCACCCATTAAAGTCCATAGGAATGTGACCAAGAGGTTGAGCCTCAGCTAATATTCTGGGTTGCTGACTATGAGAAATAAGATTTTCAGCCTCTGTATCTCATTTTCCTTAATTGTAAATGAAAAAAAATGCCTACCTTAAAAATTATGTATTTGTTTATTTTATTCTTTCTGTCATGCATATATGCATTCAATCACCTCGAATGAATGAATGAATGAATGATGTCCTTTCACAGCATTGCCATCCAATTACAACTTGTTCAAAATTCCTCCTTAATGCAATGCTTAGTGACAGCTTTGTGGTTTAACAGGTATAATGCCCCCCACCTTTTTCTCTCATTCCTCACCCCCAAACCAATTCAGTCAGGAGTCAGCTTAGTTAGGTCACATTCAACATGCTTTTCCATATGTTCAGCTTCTATTCATATCAATTTTTCTATTATTTTTTAAAAATAACAAACATATAATCTGTTGTTCTGATAAAAGAAACATCAAGTTTTCTTTAGAGAATACATTTTTGTTGACTCTCAGTCTATATCATTTGGGTAGAGATGACACCATGGACTCCAGCCACATGTATATACCTGAATCCTGACCAATCAGAGAACTGGTTGCATGTTTATGGCTACAGTGATTGGTTCAGGGATGGGCAAGTGACACAAGTGAGGCCAATCAGAAAGAATCTAAGGATTTATTAGCTAGAATGATTGAAAAAGAGGCCCCATTTATCCACCAGGCTTGATAAGCAAATACAATTATATTTGAAGCTGCTAGAACCTACTTTTGCTGGCTCCAAATGAGAACCTATCTGAGAATGCAGCCAAATGCAGAGGAATGCTGAAGCAAGAGCTGGAGAGAGACAAGCAATGTCTTAATGACAATTTTGAGGCATAGAGTCGTGGTTCCTAAAGTTGGGCATATCTCTTGAACATATCAATTACAGGAGGTGATCATGGTTTCATCCAGTTTGAGGAAGACTTCTGTTACTTGAAACTGAATGAGTTCATGGGACTCCTTTTGGGTGGGCTAGTCTTCATGAACATGGTCACTTTCCATTTTCTCTTAGTTCAGGGCCCTTGTTCTCTTCACTGTAACCTTTAGGAACTCCATGCCTGCTGGTCACCATCCTGTACCCCCTGGAGTGGTTGCCATGGCTCTGTGGATGAAAAAGCTCAGCCTGAGCGATTATCACCAACGCATGTATTTGTCATGCATGTCTGACTGCAGTTGGTAATGGGCACGGTTATAAAATTAGACTTACAATAAACAAGACTTACCCAAACTATAACTTAATATGGCTAATTCCAAATCCTTGCTCAATTGCCTGTTTAAGGCTCAAATCCTTGAAAGCAAAAGCAGTCAACTATTGGGCATCATGTACAATCTGCAATGTTTTCCTCCAATGGCACTTTTTGCCTTTCAGTTTGTAACTGGATATTTAAAATGCAGCCAGAGTTTCAGTCAACCTGTTCATTTATTCAGCATCCACTATATGCCAAGTGTGGTGCACAGGGGACTCAATGGTGACAGGACCTAGTGCCTGCCCATATGGGGCTTTTCATTTCATAGTATCCTACAGCATCTGTGTCTCTCTGTGTATATGTGTGTTTGCAAGGTCAAATGTTTATGTTGAGGCAGGGATTTGCAGGAATTATTTAAATAATCACAGTCATTTAAGAATTCCAGGATGCTGGCCAGTGTAATAAGAGTAATAAGGATCTCTGTCTTTGCGTCTCATAGAGAGAGTATTGCCTAGTCCTTAAGAGCACAGGCTCCTGTAACAGGCTGGATTCATTTCTCAGATCCGCTGCTAGTTAGATGATTGACAAATTACCTAAACTCTGTAACTTTCAGTTTCTGCCTCTGCAAAATGGGATAACATGTTTGCCTGTTTGGGTGGTTGTAAGGGTTAAGTGCTAGTAAGGTCATGCAGTTAGGCACTTAGCATTGTGTCTGGTAAGTAGTCAAACCTCAATAAGTGGCAGCTATTGCATTATTCCTAGTATTCTTCTTCTTCTTTGACTGGAAAGACCAAAGATAAGATTTCTTCTACTTATCCTTCGAGAACCAGCTTAAACACTTTCTCATTTTTAAGTGAATTAGCTGTATCATTCCTCATCATTTGCTCTGCTCTTACGTTTGGTATTCTGCCTATAATGATTTTTCCATTTGCTTTTCTCGTGTTTTTTTTTTTTTTCACAAACAGGGACACAATGGCTTCATTATCACTTTATCAACAACACTTGGAATCATGTACGATTATGGTGAACATTCATTCATTATTTAATTTAGTGGACATATGTGTAAGTGATTTACCTTGAAAGGATATTTCTGGATGTATTGTGCATGAACTGTTATAGGTCAAATACAGAAGCAGGGGACAAGTTTGATAATTGCATTGATCTACAGGAGAATGGTGGCACAGGCTGGTGGCGGAAGTTGTCAAAACTGGTCATATTCTGGCCGTGCTTTGGAACTAGAGCTATATACTTGGAAGAAGAACAGAGTAACAAGAAATAAAAATAAGAGTAATAACAAATTTTAAAAAAAGCATTCCTGTTCTATGATGACCATAATTCAAGGAATGAGTTTTGTTTGATGATAAAATGATTTGGCCTGTAGGTGGCTCTATTTTCCTAAAGAACTTCAAGGATTCTTTTTGTGTGTGCTCTAGAACATTTCTGTGTTGCTGCTGTCTGTTTGGTTTTCCCAGACTGACATGACTCCACCATAAATTAATAAGCAGTTTTACTTTCTTTGTTCAGATAGAATTATGTACATTGGCTCACATTTCTAACATAAATGCTTTGTTTTTGAGCCACTATTTAAGAACCACTAAGAAACTTGAGAAGCCAGGGAAACCTGTGTAGGTGGGTCACTTCACTAGGTTTCAAAATGTTTTCATTTATTCATTCATTTATTTCATAGATAACTGCTGTGTTCCAGGCACTATATTAAAGGCATTGAAAAATATTACTATGAACAGAAATATATTTTCTGTCCTTTAGTATTATTATTTTTTAAATATATTTTATTGATTTTTTTTACAGAGAGGAAGGGAGAGGGATAGAGAGTTAGAAACATCGATGAGAGAGAAACATCGATCAGCTGCCTCCTGCACACCTCCCACTGGGGATGTGCCCGCAACCAAGGTACATGCCCTTGACCGGAATCGAACCTGGGACCTTTCAGTCCGCAGGCCGACGCTCTATCCACTGAGCCAAACCGGTTTTGGCTCCTTTAGTATTATTTAAATAAAAGCACCAAATACATGCTTTAGGTAATATTGATTAAATATTCACCATGTGCAAGGCACAGCGCGTACATTACACAGGTTATGTAGCACTTTATGTGCATCCTCTCACTGGAATCTTCTAAATAACTCCATGAGGTACTTTATATCCACGTTTCATAGGTGAGGAAACCAAAGAACAGAGAGGTTAAGTAACTAGTTCAAGTTCAACCTGGGTTTAAAAAAATATGTATTTTTAAATTGATTTCAGAGAAGAAAGGAAAGGGAGAGAGAGATAGATACATCAATGATGAGAGAGAATTATTGATCAGCTGTCTCCTGCACACTCACCCCTCCCCACTTACTGGGGACCAAGACCACAATGTGGGCATGTGCCCTGACTAGGAATCAAACTGTGACCTCCTGGTTCATAGGTTGATGCTCAACCACTGAACCACACTGGCCAGACAACCGGTTTTATTTTATTTTATTTTATTTTATTTTATTTTATTTTATTTTATTTTATTTTATTTTATTGTGGACTCCAGTCCTTCTAATCTACCTAGCTCTGAGTCACTCTCTCTGTTGTGCAGACCTGCAAAGTTTGAGTGTCAGGGACAACCCTTCTGATCAATCCTCACAGGAGTCTGACACCTTTTACCTGCCCTTTTGCACTCAACTCAAGTCCTATCG
>NW_005873200.1:11514-12850 GCF_000147115.1 Myotis lucifugus
GTTTTTTTTTTTTTTTTTTTTTCCCCTCTTTTTCCTTTTCTCCATCCTCCTTTGAATTGTAGGATAAATCAAATTAATGCAAACTGCCTCATCCATGGCTGCTATAAGAGAGATATGACTTGCTTTTCTTAACACATATTTTGGGTCTCATTCAAGTGAGTTTGTTTTCTCAATTAATATAGAAATTCTTATCTAGTAGATGGGACACTGTCTAAAGATAGGTAAAACATATACCATTAGCTTAACACTGCTCTTAAGAGGCATATACATTATAGGCTGGAAAGTTGGTGATCATGTCATGCCTTACTAAAACCTTTGGTAAAACTTTCATCTGCGCCCAGGACAGTGTTGCTCAGGTGCAGAGCATCGTCCCATGCACCAAGAGGTCAGCAAGTTGATTCCGGGTCAGGACACATGCCCAGATTGTGGACTTGATCCCCAGTAGGGGGCATGCGGGAGGCAGCCGGTTGATATTTCTCTCTCATTGATGTTTCTCAATAACTTGGAAGACAGATCATATGACAACAAAGTCTGTATCTAACCAAAGTTGGAAAAAAGTCACGTTTTTGATGTGTGCTGGCTTCTTTTTTGCTTCATGTAGCAAAATTCTATGAGAGTTGAAGTCAGGCTAGTTATTAGGAATTGTGCTGATGAAACCATTTTTACAAGGGTGGGACCTCAGCCTTTATTGTGTCCCTCCCATTACATGTTATTCAGAAATTGGGAGACAGTTTAACGCCAAAGATCAGATAAACAGTGTTATCTACCCACCTAAACCCACAATTTCAAATTATCTCAATGTAGATGCAATTAAATTTCAGAGAAAGAGGGATGGGAAGGAAACTTTGGCTGAGATTACTGTATAAGAAACAAATGGGGGGGGTAATATGGGGATAAGGACACATATGTAATAACTTAATCAATAAAAAAATTTAAAAAAGAAACAAATAGGTGAAATGCCTAAAATGGTGATGAGAGAGTATTACTACTGAAGAAACCAGAAGACTGGCCTGCAAAAACCCTGTGACTCTTTGATAGCAAGGCTCCCAAACACATACAATCTGTGGGTGGGATGGGGGCTAGTGAGGAAATAAGAGTCCTTACAATGCATGCCATTTAAAAATTATCACTTCAGTTAACAAAATATTAGGTACTATTTTGTTGACCCTTCTACCTTGAAAAACAGATCTTCATAATCACCAAGTTAGTATTTAGAATCCTGAAACTCATTTGGCCTTTTCCTGCAACAGGACATGGAGAGCCAATCCGTGGCCCACTACACGCCCCTGTTCTTCTTCAGTCGTATTTCCATCCTGCATCAAAGAGCCTTGTAAAC
>NW_005873200.1:13320-29215 GCF_000147115.1 Myotis lucifugus
ACCATCTGTCTAAATTGTGGCAAAATCTGCCAGTTCCAGATTGGCCTCATTAGTCATTTGAGAACACATAAACAGAGGGATTATGGAAAAATAAATAGATCTTGGATAGATCATCCTGGTCTGGGAACGGTTTTTCTCATCATCAGCATCATTGCCAGACATAAAAGGCACAGGTTTACATCTTTAAAACACTTGGAGGAGTTTTTACTCTAGAAAGTGGGTAAAAATTTCTCAGTGACCCACTTGGTTCCTTATCATTTGACTGAGTCGCCTCAGCTATGAATCAAAGGAATAACTAGCCTCTTAAGGAGCTGGCAAGGTCTTTCAGAGTGAAATGCTATAAATGCTGTTCCAATAGAAAGGACTATATCTAAGGGATGAGATGAGAGACAGCAAGAGTGCAAAAAAAATTTTGTTTGAACTATCATCAAAGATAGTGTCTTTCTAAGCTAGTCATGAGCTCACCTCCCCAGATGTTTGCATAAGCTCCTAGCAGCCATCTCTTCCCTATACATGGCAGTAGTTTAATTGTGAGATTGAAGTGTAAGAAACATATACAGTACAAGTGAATGTCTGTCGCAATAGGAAGTCTCTTTATCTGTATTTTCCTGAGATACTAACAGAGCCCGTGGGACTAATAGATATCATTGGGGGAAATGCTCTAGTAAGTAGAGAGAAGATGTCTAAATAGGATAATAGGAGGGTAAATTTTCTCCTCAATCTCTAACAAATACAGCAGCAGCAACAACAACAAAAAAACCTCTATTACCAGATCCTTGCCTTGTCCTTCATTCCATTATTTGAGATTCAATTTCATCCTCAAGGCTTCATTAGTTAGGGTATACTAGATTCATTATAGTGTGTTTGAGCATCAGTGACTTAATGCAATACAATTTATTTCTCATTCATGTTAATGTTCAATGACAATCAGATGGTTCTCCTTCAAAAAAAAATCTAAGGGGTGTATATTTTGTCCATCTTGTGACATTGCCATCTTCACCACATTCTATTTCTGGGGCAGGGGAAGACAGACCATAGAGTTCATGCTGCACCTGGACGTGCCATGAAACCAAGCACTTGGATTCAACCTACCTACAGGGAGTCCTGTTTCATGTCCAGAAATTGGAAGTATGATTGGTGAGCATCTAGTTGGTTTCTACCACAAGGACAGTTGAATTTGTGGTAGACTGAGAACATGGCCATAATATTTTCTAGCTCTTTTTATTAAGAAACTAGAGGCCCGATGTACAAAATCCATGCTAGAGTAGGCCTTTCTTCCCCCGGCTGCCGGCACCTGGCTTCCCTCTGGCACCAGGGACTTGGGTTTCCTTCACAGCCCCAGCTTCATCCCCGTCTAATTAGCATATTATGCTTTTATTATTATAGATGAAAGCAAGAATGCTACTATCAGGCCAACCTTGATATACTGCTTTTACCAATACAGTATAGTTGAAGTGACATTTGCCAGTTCCAGAAATTCACTTTCTAGAGGCTTTAAAACTTCCATCTTTGTCTTCTTGGAACTTCCATGTATGCAAGTTAGTTCTAGCTTCCTGGATGAGAGGCTACATGTAGGAAAATTAAGTCACTTCAGCCAAAATCAAGTCACTCCAACAAGCATCAATTGTTACACATGAGCGAGGCCAACTTGGACTTGAAGTCCAAATGACTCTCCTCATGAAGGCAGATGCATGAGTGAGTCAGCTGAAATGAACAGAATTGCACAGCCAGTGAATAGAATTGTGATAAATAATTAATTATTATCATTTCAAGTCATTGAGTTTGGGGTAATTTGTTATGCAGCAATAGGAAACTGGTATAGGTTCAAAATTTTTCACACTGAAATGGGAGAAGGGGTGAGTTTGTCAGGCTTTAAAAAAATTATCGTTATTGTTCAAAGTATTACAGGTGTCCCCCTTTTTTCCTCATTGACATCTTCTTCCCACTCCCACCCCCTCTCCAGGCCTTCAATGCACTATTGTCTGTGCCCATGGATTATGCATATATGCATATAAATTCTTTGGTTAATCTCTCCTCCACCCCACTCCCCTTCCCCTCTGAGAATCCTCAGTCAGGGCATTTAAAATCCTACTGCTAAGCTGAGCAAGGTTTAATAGGAATGTGGCATTGGCTGGAATCCTGGAGGAGGAGGAGTGGTGGTGGTGGTGATGATGGTGACAGGGTGTTAACAAGGGAAATAGGAAATTCCAAATAGCAACTTCACCTAATTTGCAAATTGTTCCTGGCTTACAGTTTGGAAGTATGAATTAGAAAAATTTGAATAATGGAGATAGCATTTCTTGGCCCGGGAAGACATTTTGATTTTTGCCATGCTGAAATATGTTCCTTTAAAAACTATGATTTTTCCTTTTATACCTATTATACCTTGTTTTATTAATATTTGTTGTATTTTCCCCTACATTTTTAGTTTTTTAAAAAATATTTTTTATGGCTTTATGAATTGAAATAGTTCATTTCAAAATTTATTGTTTTATAATAAAACAATTAAAGCCTATAAACTTTTATGTATCACAACCCTTTTAACTTAAGGCTATCTGAATTTTGGTTATAACTGAACAATTTTTTATTTCACAGTTTAATTTTTCTTTAATGCAGAATAATTTAGACAGATGTTTTAAAATTTGAGTAAATGTTTAACTTCTCTTTTGTTGTGAATTTTTAATTTTATTATACTATTATCAGACAATATAACTTGCAAGGTTTATGCCTTTTGAAATTTGGTGAAAATATTTTGTGATGTAGTTCACATTTAATTTTTTTGTGACCAAGTTAGGGTAAAAACAGATTTGTACTTAGTTGAGTTAAAAAGAAAAAGAAAATTATATATCCACTAAATCATGCTTATTAATGTTATCTTTATGATTTTTTATTCTTTATTTATTGATTTCTGTGTAGGTATTATTAAAGTTTCTTTAGTTGACTATAGATTTGAAACATCCTAACATTATATTTTAACAATTCTTTATATATATCTAGATATTCTAGGACTAAGTATATATAAGTTCATGTTTTATAGTATCTTTATCATCTTTAGGGATTATAGCTTTCCTACTTTTAAACAAATCCTTTTTGCCCAATTTGAAGGTTTTTAAAAAATTTACTATTATTATGCCTATTGTTTTTCTCTTATCACATTTTAGAATAGCATACTACCATGTTATTTTTTTCTTTAAGCTTTTGTCTTGGTAAGTCAGTAAAAAAATACGATATTGAACTTGTCTTTGTCCTCAGGATTCAACAGCTAATGAGCCAAATACCCATTTCAATGTTATTCCCAGCTTTCCAGATGTGGCTTCAGTCACAAGATTGTGTTTGTCTTAGGTTGGGTCCCCCCAGAGGTCAACCCTGAGAAAAGAATGTGCTTGTGAGTTGTTTATTTGGAAGGTGAGTCCACCACACACTAGTAGTTGGGTGAGAAATGATACAGGGAAGGGAAGGCAACCAATAATGGCATATTATTGAGCCTGTAATTACTAGACAACTAGGTCTCAATTCTACTGCAGAACCCTGGTGGGTAGAGTAAACCATACCTCAGAATAATCGAAGCTGAGAGGTGGTAGCTCACGTTGGTATTCACTCACCAAATTCCATCAATTATTAATAGAGGCTTCTTGGGGTGAGGAGGGAGCCTAACTCCTCAGTACTTCTGGTCTACCTTGTGCACAGGCTAAGTAGGTTCTTAGAATTGCAGAAAGCCTTGGGGGAAAGAGGCCCAGGGCTCCTGTTTGGAAAATTTCCAGTTGGTTTTTCCTGGAGTATGAGTGTTTATGATATTTGGGTGTGGTACAAACACTGACATTTGAACTTAATGTCAATATCTGAATATTCTGAATATTAATATCTAAATATACAATGTTTCAATGCCAAATAATAATTAGTCAAGCTAGATATAACTTGTAGTGAAAAATCTTCTAAGTGTTCTACTTGTTGAAATTTTAAGTCTACTGAAATATAAATATATATTCTTTATTAAAACTAGAATGCTGTGAATAAACCATAATTATTTTCAAGTATATTAATCTTATGTTAAGAAGTAATGTTAAGAACTTTAAAGTAATTTTAAAAAATAGAAAAATTGGCATTTAATATGAACATTGAGAGTATTTTGGCTGGGTTACTTAAACAATTTTTTTGAGTCAAAGATGTAAGTAAAACTTAAATAATGCAAGTCTAAGTAATATATTGTAACTTAATCCAAACTTTAAAAAATTACCAGGTATATAGTGTTCTCAATGTTAAACAACTAACAGCTGAGAACATTTAAATTTTAGTTATCTAACTTATTGTATGGATTTTCTTAATGAAAAAAGGGAAATTATTCACAAATAACAATAGAATATCAACTTAGCTATCTCAAAATTTTAAGAGTTGGAAAGACCTTAACCTTAATCCTAAAACATCCAGGATATATAGATAACTTTTTCCCAGTCATAATAAAAATTTAAAGGGCAGGAAGAAAACGTTCTTTATTTCTTGAAATTCTAACAGTCCATTGAAATATAAATGTGTATTCATTATTGTAAAGGGAAAACCTGGAAGTGTTAGAGCAAAAGGGTTAGAAGAAAACACATACTAAAACACATTTTGTTCATTCAACTCAAACTCAAAACAACAGGCTTTACAAGAATGCTTTTAGAAGAAAATTCCTATTGTTTGAGTCTCTTGAGACTTTGTTTTGGTTATGAGGGAGAGGAAGAAAGCTTAATAACTTTGCGGTGACTTACCATTAACAGCACTCTGTACCACAGAGCCAGCCAAAGTGAGCCAAAGCCAGCCAAATAGCTCCCCTACCAGCTTCTATTCTGTTTTGTTAAAGTGCAGCTCAGTAACCATGGGTGCAGTCAGGCAGTGGGCAGGGCTGAGAAATCATTGTCCCTGTACTGTCACATCCATAAAATTTGGCCACCACTACAATTTTAAATAATCAAATAATAATGATGGCAGTGATTAATTTAAATAAAATTTCAGATTTATTTCTAGATTCCAGTTTCCTTACCACAGTGGTGATTCAACTCTGGTTAGGCTGAAATCCAATATTGATTTTAACTCTTTGACGTTTGGTACTCAGCCAAAAAAGTATATTCGACACACCTCTGCTGCATGTGTGTGTGAGGGGGGCTAGGGGGTGGCGGGGGGAATGACTTACAACAAGAAGAATTTATCTCATGGTAAATGTTGACAATGACAAGTTTAAGGGATGTGGTTTTGGCTTTACCTAACTTCAACCTGGGAGCCAGGTTGAAGGAGTAGCTCTGATATGGGACATGTAGCTTCTTGTTCTTGTCCTCATAATCCTGAGGACTACAGTTCAAGATCAGGTGTTGGTAGGTTGATTTCTTCTGAGGTCTCTCTCCTTTTCTTGCAGATGACCACCTTCTCACTGTGTTTTCACATGGTCTCCTCTCTGTGAGCACATCACATGGAGTGTCTCTTTGTTTCTTCAAATGTCCTCTTTTTATAAAGACATCAGTCAGATTGAATTAGAGCCTGTCTTAGCCTCATTTTAACTTAATCAAATCTTTAAAGTCCTTATCTCCTAATATACCTAAGTATCTCTCTAAGTACCTTAGAACATGACTATTTAGAAAGGAACAATTCAGCCCACAACATTCTTATAGTTTTCAGTGAAATAAGCCAGTCAGAGAAAGACAGATACCACATGATCTCACTTAAATGTGGAATCTAATGAACAAAATAAACTGATGAAAAAAAATAGGAACAGAGGCATAGATACATGGAACAGATGGACAGCTGTCAAAGGGGAGGGTTTGGGGGGCTGGATGAAAGAAGGAGAAGGGATTAAGCAAAACGCACATACATATATGCCATTCTGGTCTTATACAGTTTATTTAAGCATATATACTTTAAATCACTAAGATTTATAGTATTGCAATACTGCTTCTATGTGTTTCAGTCTACTTGTGTCACAGGCTACTTTACTAGTAAAAGAACTAAATACTGTTTTTTTTGTTGTTTTATCATTATTTTTATACCTAAAAAATGTTTACCAGCACAGTGATATTAATATGCATGCGTCGAATGGTGACCCTTTCTCACACTATATTTATCTATCCTCCCAGTGACAGAGAATCTAGTAGCCTCTAGCTCCCCGCCTCTACAGTTTCCACAATGATCATCCTCTATGTGTTCCCATTTGGGTGACAGTCCTCGGGATTTAGATTTGAGAGTTGAAATTCCAAATCACAGGGTAAGTGTCTGTGTGCTCTAAGTTGAGCCCGCCTTCATCCAGGAGGGCTGCACAAGTCTTTCACTTGCATCAGCAGGCCTCAAGGACCGGTAGCCCACCAGCCTAGGCATTAGTCAGTTTCTAATGTCTGTTGTCTACTATGTGTCTGGCTATTATCAAACATTCATTGTTCTTTGGGAAGAATTTCATAAGCATAAAGCAAAATGTCATAAAAAAAGGAAAAGCATGGCAAAGTGCCATGGTTTATTTATGTACTTATAAATATAATGTAGAAGTTAGCTGATGGTCATATGGTTGCAAATTTATTTTTGAATTGATAGCTAAAGTAAACTTTTTTTCTATCTCTTTCTTTCTTTCTTTCTTTCTTTCTTTCTTTCTTTCTTTCTTTCTTTCTTTCTTTCTTTCTTTCTTTCTTTCTTTCTTTCTTTCTTCTTTCACAGAAGGCAAGTCTGGGATCAATAAATCGGTTAGACAAGGAGGACTGACTTTGCCAATTAGATTCTATAGTGGATAGTTTCCATAAACTGAATGGCTTTAATTGTTGTGCCCAGGTCTTGAGAAAATATATTTAAGCCATATGATAAGACAAAAGTATGGTATTAAAAATTAGTATTATCTAAAAAATATTGAAAATAGCAATATTTTGATTTTTCTCAAACTTTTGTGAGGATATTGGGTTAAACAAAGTATGTAAAAGATCAAGTGTCATTTGAGAAGACTTGGTAAACCTTCTTGGTATATTTCCCCAAAACTAAAAAAGTGAATATTTCATTACTGGATAACACATCATTTCACAAGTCAGGTAGTTTCTAATTCTTGGCTTTCAACAAAATAACTAAGTTGTGAGTTGAGAGACTATTAAAAATAGCTTTAGGTGATAGATCATTGTATGAAAGTTGGCATCTAACTCAGAGAAAATTCACAGAAATGGGTGATATTGCAATAGAGATGGTCTTGCATCTTATTCAGCTTATTGTAAGACAATCTTTCTCAGTTTACATCCATAAAAATGAAAAATAAGAATAGATATGTTACTGAAAACTGTCAGTCTAGTGACAAGTAATACTCATCTATGGACACATGAGTTAATTACAAAAACAAATAAGTATTACAAAAACAAATAATCTCTTTATGTGGTAAACACCCACAATTATTTGATGAGGTTCAAAATTTTAATATATTTATTCTTCTGCTTAATTGTGGACTAAGATAATTATAATTATGATAGAATCAAGATAAAATATCTTAATACTTAAAGCCTAAAATCTTTGTTTTAAATTTATATAAACATTTTTGTTGTAGAGTATGATAGGTGTGACAATGTGACCTCTTAAATATAAAAATATATTATGCTAGGAATCTGTGTGTGTTTGTGTGTGTGTGTGTGTGTGTGTGTGTGAGAGAGAGAGAGAGAGAGAAAGAGAGAGAGAGAGAGAGAGAGAGAGAGAGAGAGAGAGAGAGAGAATTGGAATGGGGGAAAAGTTTCAAGGAGAAAAGAAAGTAGATAACTTTCCTAACTGTTAAGGTAAATTTGTCCATCTATTTTTTAAGTGTATGAAGGCAAATGCCTATCATTATGTTATTAAGTTTTTTGACTATATTTAAAAGTGTGATTTATCTATATTATTTTAAAACCTCATTATTTACAATATACCAAAAATCACAGAAATTGTACCTGTTTAAAATTTTAGTTTTAAAAAAATTGAGACATCAACCTAAATTTTCTGCAGTTTAGAGAGAATACGAGTAAAACATTTCAAAAACTATCAGCATAATTCAGAGGTAGAAGGAAGCAAAGAAGGCATTTGAAGCTAGATTTTGACTCCTGGTTGCAGAATTTTGTATCTGTAGTAATTCAATGGAGGGATTATCACAAGGCAGTAGGAAACACCTTTCTTTTAACTTTTTATTTACTTTTTGTCACCAACATACACAGAACGTCCAGAGAGGCAGAAATGAAGCTGACATGAGCAGAGAAAAAAGTTTCAAATATGTAGAGCCAGAAGCCAAATATGGAAGGTTCTGAATCTTATGACTTGTATTCAAAGATACTGGATAGAGCTTTCCCCCCACTTGACAACATAGTGTTACATGAGATTACTAATAATGGGTTGGGAAACTGAAAAAAAAACTTTTCTAAACAATAAACTGTAAATTATACAAACAAATTTTGATCAACCCTGTAAGAGGATCAGACTGATTTGACTTTCTCTTCTCTGTATAGACAATATTCCCAAACTGTTGTCAAATGAAGAGTCAATCAAGACTATGCAGCCAAAATATGTAGGGAAATAAGTATTATAGAGATGTGAAAGGCAGTTATTCATAAAAGTATTATTTTATTTTTCTCTATTTTGTACTGTCTGTGGTACTTGTCATCTTTTTAAAATTAGTAATTTGTTATTTCTTGCTATATATAATTTTTCTCTTGTATGTCTAACTTTGTGTTTATAATTTTGAATTCCTCTTTCTTTTAAAGGACCACCAATTTGTATATCTGTCAGTCCTCATAAAACCTAGATTTGTCTCTGGCCTTAGATATGATTTGGTGCAACATTCTTATTATATAAATGAGATGAGAGGCCCAGATTGTTGGGTTTTCTTTTTTTTACTTCTTGGAATCACATAATAAGGGCAGGATTGTGTCAACAATGCAGGCCTCTGAGCAGTGAGTCAAATCTGTCATCATTAAATTGATTGGTGAGAGAATAATTTAATTTTTTTTCTGTATCTGAACCTACACTTAGAGTTTTAGCTGAGAAATGGGATTGCAGAGATAAACTCTAGGATTCAAAGGCTGCTATAGAGAGATTGTGCAGAAAAAAAATGTAAGCAGTTTTGTATGGATTTCTTTGAGGATAAAGGTAGTATTTGTCAAAATGGCTAGAAATGAGGAGGGACCACTTTAGGGTTCTGCCAATTCTTACCAACCAGAAAGTCCCAGAAATCATGGCCCTTTTTAAAAAATTTATCTTTATTGTTGAAAGTATTACATATGTCCCCTTTGTTTGTTTGTTTTCCCATTGACCCCCTCTACCTGGCACCTGCCCCTTCCAGGCTTTCACCGCACTATTGTCTGTTTCCATGGGCTATGCATATATGAGTATAAGTTCCCCGGTTAAATTTGGAGTTGCAAACTCAAATGATGTTCAACAGCATTGGTGAATAAAGCAGGAAAAAAACAGATAATGTGAGACTCACATGATTAAAATGACATGGTCTGTGTTCATGTTTCCTGAGGCTGGATGCTCTCTGAATAGCACACAGGGGATGTTTCAGAGCGTGGAGAGCTAGAGGGAATTTCCTTAACTCAGTTCTGTCATAGAAATCTCGCCATAAATATGGTCTAGGGATCCCTTCTAATTATATTCGGTAACTGTCTCTGCACAATTAAAATGAATGCGTATTTGGAGACCTCCAATTACTAACATCGTGCAGAGGGCAAATAAAATAGAGATTTGGTTTCTAACAAGACGGAAACTTTGAATTTGAAAAGCAAATAAATGAGACTTGCTCATACTGATGAAGCCTAACTGGACTGGGATAGAATTTAAACCCATATGCAGTAGTGATTTACTGAGAAGGCTTACAGTAGCAGTTCCAGGGATATTAGGCTGCCATTAGAGACATGCTTTCCAGGCTAAGCAGAGTCATTATAGCAAGGGTACTATACAGCCTTCTCAAATTTCAAAGGCCAATTGAAAGCACATTTCAATGATCGGTCAGAAGCAGCCCCTGAGGGAGGCAGGGCCCTCTAAGCATTGTCTTTGAATTCAGGGAAGGAAAGGGGTGTTGACTCAGTGTTTGTTGCTTTCAAGGCAACTGGTCCCTCCAACCATCTCCATGTCTCAAGGGTTCTCTAAGCCCCGAGAAGCCTCCTCTTCCATCCTCGGCTCTAGGTTTTGTAAGAACTCCTGCCATTGTTCTAACTCCTAGAGCCCTCTGTCTTCTGTGTGGACAACAGAATAGTGGGAAGGAAAATACAGCAAGTCCTAGTGGAGGTGTTTAAAAATTATATTCATGAAGAATTATACTATGAAGTGGAGGCTACAAACTGGCTGACTGTGGGCGAATCTAGATGGTAGATGTATTATTGTGCTTGAATATGATTTTTTAAAGAAAACTGACTCAATATTTAAGGATCTTGAATTTGACTTGAAAACATGGATTTTCAGTTTCTCCAGAAATATTTAGCAAAACTGGGTCTTGTTCTTGCAGGGCGACCATGAGATTCTGCTGGACCACTGGGTCGTAGCTTGGACGTATTACTCTGGCTCCTCAGAGCTGCAGTTGCTAATTCAGGTCAGATTTGCAAGAGCCCAGTGAGGGGAAAGGGAAGGGGAGCTTGGGGAAGCTGAGAAAGTGATCACAACACTGATGTAACTCTTTGAAGGAAAGAAGGAAGGAAGAAAGGAAGGAAGGGAGGAAGGAATGGGGAAAGGGAGGGAGGGAGGAAAGGAGGAAGGAAGGGAGGTTGATTAGACTAGGAAGAGCCTAAGACAAATATGTAGTTATAAGAAATTTCAGCAACGCTAATGGGAAGTCTTAGAAATTCCATTGTCCCCAAGTCCCATGACTTTCAGGAAAGGGCCTTCTTTTGTTTCCCTGCAGTTATCCAAGGCCTCTGAGGGGTTTCTGAGCTTTACTCTGCTGTCTCAGGGATCTGAGAGGGGTATTCTCATAGCTCCCATACCTTCAATTACTCCAGTCTTCCCACTACTTACTGTTTGTAAGGAAAGTTTGATTAGGATTCTGACAGTTTCATTTTCCCATGCTCATCTGTTTCTTTATTTCCCAGGCCATTGATGGCATTGTATTGGCTTCTTTTGTTTCAAGCCTGAGGATTTTAAGGCCAGGTTAAGTATGTGCTTTTGTCCTTTAATGAAAAACAAGAACAGGGACAATAAAGCAACAACGAACATTCAAAACATAAATCCAGAGGTTATATTTATATTGTAATGAAAGGTAATGCTATTATGGTCATTGACAGATTTAGACTCATTCATTTATTCATTCAGTTGTTCATTCAAAAAATACCAAATATGTACCATGTTTGAGGCACATAGTACACACACACACACACACACACACACACACACACACACACATACACACGGGCTCTCAAGTTACTCCAGATGTCTGTTTATCTTGTCTCCATTGAAACATCAATCATATTATTCTATTATACTATGATGTATTTGATATGTTAGTAATCTTTTCTCAGTTTCCTCATTTGTAATTTTGGGTTACTAACATCAGCCTTGTAAGGAATGGACATAATATATGTGAAGCATCACGTACAGTATATAACAAAAGTTAATTCCTGCTAGGCTAGTGTGGCTCAGTGGTTGAGTGTCGACTCATGAATCAGGAGGCCACTGGTTCAATTCCCAAACAGGGCACGTGCCCGGGTTATGGTCTTGATCCCCAGTGGGGGGCATGCAGGAGACAGCAAATCAATGATGTTTCTCACTCATTGATTTTTCTATCTCTCCCTCTCCCTTCCTCTCCCAGAATAACAATAAACATATATTTTAAAAAGTTAATTTTCTTTCTTTAATTCCTTTGACCTCCACCACTTAAATACAGAGGTATTATATTTTGTTATACTGAAGAAAGATGTGGTACCTAAGTTAATTTATACAAATAATCAAAATTGGCCTTTGACTCAAGATTCAGTGGTATCTTTCCAACAGATTCATCTTTTTAAAAATATTCAATGTGAAGGTATATAGTATCAGGCATAGTGATTGATACCTTTCCTAAACACAATGTTGCTTAGTAATTATCAACAAAATTCAATGAAGGTTTTAGAAAACAGGTGAGGATTGAGGGATAATAAGACTAGTTTTTTTTCAACCTGTTTATTGTTTCCATCAAATCAATTTTTTTGTCACACTAATAGTAACAGCACTACACACTAACATAAAATCCTATTTTATGCAGACTGAAAAAATTAATATTTATAAATATTAATAAATGGTAGTTAGATTTTTTTGCCATTTCTGTGATATCTGGGTCTACTTTTTATAGTACTGCTAAGGGATGAAAATTTTCACAACAATCCCACTATCTGAAAATGCAGAATAGCACACATGAATTGCTACTTGTTATTTTTGGATAGTTACAAACATAGTAAGATTCTGTTTTACTCTAAATAAAGCAAGAATTATTCTGTTTTGCAGGAGGATACACTTTTATATTTATATCCAAATAGGCAAAAAGAGATGGAACAGCTGTGTCATTAAATTACTTTCTTCTCAGTGATTTACTGTATTAATCATGACTCTTTCAATATCTCCTTTTATGTTCCAAAAGCATATAACCTTTATTTGACTAAGTTAATGAATTACAAATGAAGTTCACAAAATAATTTATTGCCACCAATGAATATTACTTTATTTCAGATTGAGATACACCAATTAATATTCCATTTCCTCTGTGGGAGTCTGAGGACTCATTGCTTCTTCTCCATTGCATTTAATTTTAGTATAAAGAATCATGGCTTACATTATAAGACTCTGAAGGTTTCTTCAACTTGTTCTTGATTCTAGATAGTTAGTTTTTCAGTTTAAATAATGGGTGGTTTAATCCTTACATTTTATCACTACAGAAATCAAGAACTTGTAAGCTGATTGACTTGGAAAGGATGGAGTTCAAAACATACTAAGGATATATATTCACCCTTGACTAGGAAGCTCAAAGTTGAAGAAATATTAAAAAGAGATAGGATCAACAAAAGGGAACATGAACCATGTTTATATGTCAATGATATATAGTCAACTTCATCAATACTTTGAGTCAAGCCACATGATTGATTGATTAGCTAAATAAGATATTTTAGGCATCATAAAAACAAAGTTTAACTTGGGCTATATGGAGACAGTTCAAGATGATTATATTTATAGAATAAGCAGAGCAGTGGGTATATATTTACATATTTTTTTCTTTTGTGGTTCAGTGGGAGGAAGAAGAGATATTTGCAATTCAATACAATTCAACAAATTTTTATTGAACTCCATTGTATTCTTTACCCTTTGCTCATCACTGGAGTTGAATAATGTTTAAATCAAATATACAACTTATGACTGAATTTTTAAGTGTCAAATAAATTGATTTTATTTTAAGAGAGCAGGGGATTCTGTCACCTGGGACAAAGATGTCAAGTATGGAGTCACCCTAAGATCCACTTTATTTCATTTGGATTCATGGCTGTCCTCATGATCCCGATGCCCTGAGCAACTAGAACTCATTACATCAACTCTTCCTCCCTGTTGAAAGAAATGCTGGCCTGAGTGTATTCTTGCTGGGTAGCCCATGTGAGGTGACATTGTGTAGAATAATTTATTATTTTAGAATGATGCCAATAGTTAAATACATAATCAAACATCAATGGAACCACATTTAAAAAGGAAGCTGGACTTCGCTTCTTTTCCTAAACATTCAAGGCCATTTAATGGTCTGCAGTCTAAACATGCACATCAAAACCGAGTTGTTCCTCCCCTCAAGGTATCATGTAATCTGACCTTTTCTGAGAACCTTTTTCATTCATCATTTTCTATAGAGGCACCTGCCATGTGGGAACAAAATTTGTTGTTGCTGTTGTGGCCTAGGCAGAGAAATGTAAAATTTGAGGCAATGCATACCCTGTTCTGTATCCTCTATTCTACACTGTACAGAGTTATTTCTTTTTTTCTCTGTGTGCACTCTCTTCATATACTAATTAGAGACAGAGATATTAATTCCACTCTGGATTTACAGAGATGATTCAATCCTGACTACTGCTCTATAAGACCTTACAATATGATGTGTGCTGGAGATCTGCAAACAATAAAACGACACAGTAGAATGGAAATAGACGTTCTAGGAGAGGTACTCAGTGATTGGAGAGTGATGAATTTCCTCAGAGGGATAACAGGTAGTACGTGAGTTTCTTTTGAAGGATGGTAGAGTTTCTTCTTTATTCTCCGCAGTGTTGTGTGTATGCAGGTGTGGAAGGCATTGGCCAGGTGGAAGACATTTCCGGTGGTGGGTTGAACTAAAGTTTTCAGGTGGAAGAAGTTACTGAGGACATTTTTCAGAAGTCACAGGTGGCTGAAGTGCAGGAAGCAGGAGAGGATTTAGCTGCGGATGAGGCTAGCAGGGCAGATTGGGACCACATTGTGATGGATTTTTCTTGGAGTCAGTGAAGAAAAAGCTTCTGCCCTGGGAGCAAGCTGAAAGTTAAATTAGATTGTTTGAACTAGAGGCAGGAAAACTGTGGCATTAATCCTTGGAAGAGGTGATAAGGGTTTTAATTATGGAGGATAAATGAAAGCAAGAAGAGAGATCTGGGAACCAATGGGGGTACAATTGTGTTATAAAGCAATGTTTTCCAGAAATAGTAAAAAATTTAGCCCTGCCAGTGTGGCTCAGGAACCAAGAGGTCACGGGTTCGATTCCCGGTCAGGGAACATGCCAGGGTGGAGGTGCGTGCAGGAGGCAGCTGATCGATGATGTTCCTCTCTCATCGATGTTTCTATTTCTCTATCCCTCTCCCTTCCTCTCTCTCTAAAAATCCATTTAAAAAAATAGATTATCCAGTTCTGTAATGGAGTCCCTTTCCTTAACCTCCACCTATGACAATGGTAGAGTATGAATTATTCTATTCTCTCCTCATGTACAAATTATAGCAAAACACAGTATTATTCTGTTTACATATGTTTTGGTTGGGATACATACTTGCAAATAACAAAGTTATCTCTGGCTAGTTTAATTGTGTAAGAAGTTATTAATGGCCATTGAGCAGGTACAGAGACATGGGCTCTGAAGCAATGAAGCCAGCACAGTGAAGAACCCTGTGGCATGGTCCCCTCAGGGTCACTGCGGCCCAGCTCCTGTCACCCGAACAGAATGTGAGACAGCCCACCAACTGCCATTTCCAAAGAACTAAATGTTTCTACTCCAACTTTGCTAAAGATCAATTTCCCTGAATGAAGTTTCTGTACATAATTGCTTCATTTCAAATTCAAGTCTCATGTGATTGGCACTGATTAGAAGGATGTCAATCATGTTTGCACTTGCCCAGAAACAATTTTTTTCTGAATTCTACCCCAGAAGAGCAGGATTCATAATGTAGGAAATGATTAAAATATGAGGAGGCTGCTCAAAATATATTAATACGATTGTATATTAGTAGTCCATAAATGCAATATTGTTATATATCAGTCATTCACAAGTGAAATATACATATGATACACACCAGGATTTATTACTGTTAGGCAGTGCTCTGTTTTACTTTTGAAAAAATCTAAGTGGCTTTCTTATGCATATCTAATTAAATCCAGTATCGCTCCTATATATTACTAGTCAAATTTTGCTAGGCTAGACTTTGATAAAAAAAGAGTCCCTCCTCAAATCTCAGTGTCTTAAAATGACCAACTCTTCTTTATTAGTCATGTTACATAATCTTTGTGGGTCATCTGTAATTCTATTACTATTTGAGATTATTGATTCTGCTTTATATATTTTCTCCATTGTTTAATCCAGTACTTTGGACATCCTGTTTCCATGGAAGAAGAGAAAGAGAGAGGGGTGGGGTGAGGGGGAGAGAAAGGATAAAAACGGAATTACGTAATCTCTCTAAAGCTTCTGCTTGGATTTGGCATATATCACTGCTAATTTCAT
>NW_005873201.1:0-7524 GCF_000147115.1 Myotis lucifugus
CTGCTTGGCCCGGAGAATGGGTTGGTTAGTCAAAGACGGGTAAGATTCCTCGGGGAGGAACAACCTAAGACAGGCACAGTCGCAGAGGGGCCAGCCGAAGAGAACTTGGGGGTCAACAGAGGTGGGGCACAGATCCTCACCTCCCCACCTATGCAGGGGCTTGAACACTCGCCCCTTCTGAGGGAGGTCTCCTGCCCCCATGGCTGCTGCGCTTCCCACGTCCAGCCCAGATCGGGACCCAGGTAACAGAAAGAGACTTGGCCCAGCTGAGATTGGTACCCAGAAAACAGAGACTTGGCTGACAACAGCTACCCTATATCTACATCCAGCCTAACACCAGGAATGCTCAGGGCTTTCTCAAGGATGCAAAATAATCCTTTCCATTAACATTTACAGTGTAAACTAAGATTGTTGTTAGAGTATTAAATTTGACAGTAAAATAGCAGTCAGGTTTTCAGATTAAAATTGGCTCAAGAAGTATTAACCAAAATTTTCATTTCATAGTGAAATTGCTTAACATACAATGAACCTAAAACAGTCATATTTTTGTGCAACAAAATAAAATTTAGAGTTATCTAGTCTGCATTATAACTTTTCCAAAAAGTCTTCTAATAATTAAATCAAAAAAGGGGGGATAGTGGAAAAATACCATGTAAGGAAAAATATCCTGTAACTAAATTACATCTAGAAAATTTTTTTTCATTTATAATGCTAACAGACACCTAGGAAAACACACATGGTGTCAAAATAAGCCAAAGGAAAATCATTTGGGCAAATATAAAAAGGACCCCAAGTAAGATTCCCTTTATTAACCTTCGGTCGAGAATATGTTTGTATATTTTCAGAAAACAACTGCAAGACCATGTGGATTCCTGCAACAGAGAGGAATTCTCAGGAATGCTCCATCCATGAAGACAAGAGGAAAGACAGTTCAGAGATGGAGACGCTGACGACGCTTTGCCATGCTAGCAGTCAGCAGCTGTGCGTCGCTGCAGGTTGCCCAGGATCAAACCAGAGAAGGTCAGACCTGCATTGCCACCATTTGTCCACCATCCAGAACTGAAATATCATTGCTGACATCTACACATAAGGAACTGTCGGACATTGAAACTTGGACTCAGAACTGTTGAACATTGAAATTGGGACTTAAAACATTTTTTGTTCTTGAAATGTTATGCTTAAGTTTTAAAATGTTTTGGGTTACTGATTGGCATTGTTATTGTTTTACTAGCCAGAGTTTTGTTCTTGATGTGTAAGTTATAGTAGCTTAATAATAAAAAAAGGGTGAAATGTGGGAAACTGATATAGGGTTAAGCCTCGGACTGGCCTGCTGGCAAAGTCACAAACAAGTCCTAGCTTAAAGGGCACAGTCCTCTTAGCATAATTAGGCTTGACCTTATAACACTCCCTAGATCTTATCTGGAAAAGCTAATGGGATGAGGAAGTGCAGGAAGTGTAACCATGGTCAAAACAAGTGAAACTCACAAGAACTGTGTAACTATGGTAATCACTACCTTGTTTACCTCTCACTATAAAAGCTTGGTGAGGCCTGAGCACCGGAGGAAGTCCTTCTCCCTGAGTTGGACTTGCTCGCCTGGTCCCCCATATTCCCAAATTATCTTGTGTCTTTTCTATTTCATTTGTGTGCGGCTCCACTTCCAGACCCGAACCCTGAACCACGCAGGACGTGGAGGGAAACACTTACGACAGTATAGGATATATATTCCCTTTCCAAAAGGAAGGAATAGGACAATAGAGAGGTGTGATGGGTCCTAAGCAAGTCCAAAATCCAATAGAGTAAATCCCATTAGAAGCCAGAGCTTAAAAATAATCCTCCTTTGGCTTAATGTTCTGGCTTCAGGCCCACTGAAGATGGGTCTTTCCCCCACACCTTTACTGGACAAGGTTTTGGCCCCCAAGGCTTTCAATAGTCTGCCCTGTGGCCCCTCGGTTCCTAGGCTCTGCCCCTATGGTAGTTCTTAGCCTGGGACTGACAGTCTTCAGGGGCTGGGATCCTGAGCACAGCACATACTAATGCTGTGCCAGGAGCCCCATGCTTTGAAATCTAGGCAGTGGCTGCTATACACCTCCATGGCTAGACTAGGTGCACCTCACACACACTGGGCCATTGAGTCACGCCTGTAGAGGGCAAGCGGTGCAGCATACAGTGTGGAGATCTGAGCCCTCATTGTGAGGCTGGCAGGCAGGGTGTGCGAAGGTCCCTAAGGAACCAGCAGCCTCTCCTTTGTTGTCTTCTATGGTCTTGAACAAGAGAGCTCCTGGCTCCTGTGGACAGGGCTGACTTACCTCCGAATCCTTTGGCCACACCCTTAGAATTCTCTCCCAAACAAGCCCTTTCTCATTTTTTACACTACATGTAAGCTGAGAATTTTATGAATATCTAAGTTCTGGTTCCTTTTTTATTAACAATTCCATCTTTAAGTCATTTTTCTCTTCTTGCATTTTACTATAAGCCATCAGGAGGCCCCAAGATGCACCTTCAACACTTTGCTCAGAAATAGCTTCAGATGAATATCCAATTTTGTTTTTTGCAAGTTCTACCTCCCACAAAACACTAGGGTGGGAACACAGTTCAGCCAAGTTCTTTGAACATTTTAACAAGAATGGTTTTTCCACCCTGGATGGTGTGGCTCAGTTGATTGGAGCGTTGTCCGAGGTAGCAGGTTCGTTTTCCAGTCAGGACACATACCCAGGTTGTGGATTCGATCCCCAGTTGGGATGAACACCGGAGGCAACCAATGTTCTCTCTCACATCGATGTTTCTCTCATTCTCCCCTTCCTCCCCCCCGCCTCTCTCTAAAATCGATAAAAAGCATATTCTCAGGTGAAGGGAAAAGAATGGTCTTTCCCCTGTGGCTCAGTAATGCATTCCTCATCTGCCTGAGTCCTCATTAGAATGACCTTTACTGTCCAAGTGTCGACCAGCATTCTGTTTGTCATGACTTGAGTGTCCGCTGAGAAGACTGAGGCTTTCTCTGTAGCTCTGCTCTTCTCTTTCTGAGCCTTCACCAGATTTGCCCTTAGCAGTCCATACAGCAATGTAGGCTTTTTCTAGCATGCATCTCAAAGCTCTTCCAGGCATGTTCCAAAGTGGCTCCCACATTTTTACATATTTGTTACAGCGGCACTCCTCTCTCAATATCAACTGCTGTCTTAGTTTGTTGGGGCTGTTATGGACTTACAAACAACAGAAATTTATTTCTCACTGTTCTGGAGGCTGGAAGCCCAAGATCAGGGCACCAGCAGATTTGGGCTCTGGTGAAAGCCCACTTCCTGATTTACAGACAGGGTTCTTTCACCATGTCTTCACATGGTGGATAGGGTAAGGGAGCTCTCTGAGGTCCCTTCTATAAAAGTCTATTCTCATTTGTGAGGGCTCTACCCTCATGGTCTAATCACCTTCCTAAGGCCTTATATCCAAACACCATCGCATTGAGGGAATAGGGGGAACACACAAGTCAGTCTATGGCACCCTTTCTCAACTTTAATTCCTGATACTTTCTCATGTCCCAACCACTAAACATGTGAGAGTGCCAGGTCCTAGTCCTTGAATTTTGTTGTTTTTTTTTACCTCCACTCATTTTCTGGATTATCTCATCTAATTTTATGATTTTAAATAGCATCATGTGTTGATAATCTAAATTCACATTTAACTTAAACCCTAAATCTTATACATGCAAAGGCATACTTGACATCCCACTTGATATTTAAGAGGCATATGAAATGTAATATGTCAGAAATTAAGCTTTGACATCTCACCCCAACCTGTTCCTCTTATACATTTTTTCTTAGTTATTAGCAAAATTATTCATTCAGGTACCCAAGCCACAAACCTTAAAGTCACTCTTGGTTCCCCTTTTTCATTCATGTCCTGCATATCCAGAGGACAGCTATTTCTCTCCTCCTTCCTCTTACCACTCCCTCCAACACCCAAAACTCCAACTACCATCTCTTACCTAAATTTTAGTAAAAGCTTCCTAAATTGTCTCCTTGTTTCTTTTCTCACTGCTTTCATAATAGTCTCAGTGAAACCTGCTCAAATTCTTCTACTCACTTCTCAGTTAATTAGGGTAAAATATCAAATGTTGATCATCCCGTGCAAAGCCCTATGTGTTCCAAACCCGCTGTCCACCCCTGACCCTCCTGCTATTCTCATTCACCTCACTCCAGCCATGTTGGTCTCCTCCCCTTGAAAATGTCAGACTCCTTTTTGCTCCTAGATCTTCACATTTGCTGTTTTCTCATTGAGGACATCCTCCAGATGTCTACATGGCTAGTTCCCCCATTTCCATCAGATCTCTATTCAAAAATTACCTTCTAAATGTGCCCCTTTTTAGATAACCCTTTTAAAATGTTAACACCCTCCTCCTCTTCTCCATTAACTATATCTTCTTTTCTACTTACATTTTCTCCTAATCAGACATCACAACAATGATAGGGAGTATATTTTACCATCACAAAAATATGTCTTTTGGGTCTTTTGGCATAAAAATTATTTGTGCTCAAGGCAATAAAAACCCAGCTGATTCAAAAAAGCTCTTTACCTTCCCCTCAACCATGCCTATGTTTACATTGGAAAGGGGGCTTGTACCAGGAAGAGAGCTATTTCCAGAGATAATTTTACCTAAGAAACTTATCTGCAGAACAGGGCAACCTTTGTTTTCTAAACATCTCCCTGCCTTCCAGTGAATGGCCTTCTTTCCCTTTGTGTCCCCAGGCCTTTACCTCTTAGCTCAAGATGTTATATAAACCTTCAATTGCTGACTGCCTTTGGGTCTCATACTTTTATGGGGTTCCCATGCATAAAAATCAAATTTTGTTTTCCTTCTATTAATCTGTCTTATGTCATTTGATTATTAGACCAGTCAAAGAATCTAGAAGAGTACAAGGGAAATGTTTCTTCCCCAACATTATCTAACATACTCTATGTATTTACTTCTTCACCTCACTCCAGCCATGTTGGTCTTTTCTACCCCACAAGAAATAAAGGCTTGAGGAGGGCAGGGATTTTTGTGTGTTGTGTTGGATATTTTATCTCCCTAATCTAGAAACATGATGCAGGTACTCACTAGCTATTTGGTGAATGACCTATTGAATGAGAGAATAGCAAATGGTAAGCTAGTACCTGACTTCTGTTTGAGGAAGCCACACTGAAAAGAAAAGAAAGAGGCCTGTTTTACTCCTTCTTCAGTCTTCCCCATAGAAAGCTATGATTCAGAGAGCTTAAGAAGCTTCTACAGTTCTAAGAATCTACAGGCCAGTGTTTTTCAAATGTTTATGAATAAAAGAATTACTACTTGTTTAAAACACAGATTGCATTGCCATGTCCCCAGAGAGTCTGCTTCAGTAAGTCTGTAAAAAAACCCACTGGAATTTGCATTTTTAACAAGCATCCCATTGATTTTAATACAGTTCTTTAAGAAACTTAACGGTTCAGAAGTGATTCAAATTGAGTGGCTTATGTAAATGAAAAGTGGAGAGAAAATTCTTCATTATAGTTAACATGCTGAGTTAAAGAAAATGGGTCTGGTATGCATTCTTCTCAGGAGAGTGTTTAAAGTAGAACAACAATTTGTAAAACATATTACAAAAACTCAGTTTAAATTTATCCTCAGGGAATATGAAGATTTGGCCTTTAAAAGTAAGATCTAAGCCAAAGCTTAGATCAATTGTTTTTGTAAAACTTTTATTTATGAGCACTATGGAAAACTTCTGGCTACAGAAAAGGTTACTTGTTTCCCGATGCCTATGAAGAGCTAATAGTAGTCAGATGTGCATCATTCAATTCGTAGAGGATAATTCTCTTATTTTGGATCCATAAAGAACTGGGCTCATGATAATCTTCATAACTGTGACACTCCGTTTTCCTCACTGCTACCTGCTTTTCCATGGATTTCTTCCTGTTGTGTGTTTTGTTCTGATTTAATTACCTAAATCCAATAAATGGCATTGTAATAGATCTTATCTCATCAGCATTCAGAACTGTTCTCTAGCTTGAAAAGAAACAGTAAAGAAAAGACTTCTTAATTACACTCCTCATTCCCACTCATCAATTGACCTTTCTTTCAAATAACCATAAATCAACTAATGTGGTATACATTGCAGATAAATTAACAAATGTCCACATAACATAGTGTGTCTAACAATAAAAAATGTATCCATTTGTAATCAGTTCTGTTTATCACCAGTATTTGATGGTTAGATCTTATTAATATTACAAAAAGAAAACATTTATTTTCTTTTATTCTTTATATGTTTTTAATTCAGAAGAAATCATGCCCTCTTCTAAAATTTCAAAGTCAATAATCAGTTATTTTAAAAATATATTATTTTTATTTAGTTAGTTTTTATTATTGCGAGTTTTACAGATGTCCTTTATTTTTTCCCCTTTATCACCTTTACCCAGCTTCCACCCTACCTCAGACCTTCACCTAGCTATTGTCTGTGTCCATGGGCTATGTATTATATCCATGTAAGTTCTTTGGTTAATCTCTTCCTACCTTACCCCCACTCTGAGTTTTGTCAGCCTATTCCATGCTTCCATGTCTGTGGACTTATTTTGTTTGTCAATTTATTTTGTTCTGGTGGGAATGCAGACTGGTGCAGCCACTGTGAAAAACAATATAGAGTTGCCTCAAAAAAATAAAAATAGAACTGCTGTTTAACCCAGCCATCCCACTTCTGGGAATATATCCTAAGAATCCTGAAACACCAATCAGGAAGAATATATGCATCCCTACATTCATAGCAGTGTTATTTACAATAGCTAAGATCTGGAAATATTCAGCTCTCCATTGTTCTCTTTTCTTGTCTACATCATTTCAAATACAAGAATGAAAGAGATTAAAGATAGACTAGGAGCGGTCTTCTACTATTTATTTCTTTGGCTAAAGTAGTTCTGACATTGTGAATTTACTAGTTTAAGATAGGTTATAGCAGAAATGCAAATTGAAATATAAACTGTTTAATATTCATTTAATAGTATTCTTTTAGTTTAAGAGTGACTTTTGGAACTTAAGACAAAGGGAATCTGTTTTGAGACTAAGAATATTTTAAGGTACCAGAGTCTACTAACTGAGATTTGATGTTGTATGCTATTACTTCACATAAAAATGACTTTAAAACAAACAAATAAATACTTTTCCTGTCATTTAGATTTAATAGAACTTCCATAGGATAGGGGCTAGTGAGGAGAAAGTTAGTGGACAGAATAAACTTAACACCACCTAGATTCTCTATGTAGGTACCTTTGCTCACTTCTCCCTACCTAGCCCAGGAGAGAGGAGGGCTGAGGAAGAAATGTCAGTGAACTATGCCTTGATGCCTTCAGGAAACAGAAAACCAGCAAAGACTCATCCCATTTGAACAACTCAAACAAATCAAGACTATTTTGTGACTATCTATACTATAAAAGGGTATATGGTAATTAGACCGGACAAGCTATGTTTGCGAGCTGAGCAGAGCAGTTAGGGTGATCAGGCCAGCAGGGAGGCAGTTGGGGGT
>NW_005873201.1:7624-27893 GCF_000147115.1 Myotis lucifugus
GGGGACCATGAGGGTTGGCCAAGGGAGGGGTAGTTGGGGGGCCATGAGGCTGGCTGGGGAGGGCAGTTGGGAGTGAGCAGGTCATCCAGGGAGGGCAGTTGGAAGACACTAGGCCAGCATGGGGGGGGAAAGTTGGGGGCAAGCAGGGGGGGCAGTTGGAGGCAATCAGGCTGGCGGAAGGGGGAAGTTGGGGGTGACCAGGATGGCTTGGGGGGCAGGTGGGGGCAAGCAGGCTGGCAGGTAGAGTGGTTAGGGTCAATCAGGCAGGCCGGCAGGTGAGCAGTTAGGAGCAGCAGTCCCGGATTGCAAGAGGGATGTCCAACTGCCAGTTTAGGCCCGATCCCATACTAAACCAGCAATCAGACATACCCAGAGGGGTCCCAGATTGGAGAGGTCCACTAATCCATATATATAAAAGCCCAAACGACCATTACAACCAGTCGGCTGGTCACTATGACACGCACTGACCACCACAGGGTAGATGCTCAACGCAGGAGGCTGCCCCGGGTGGTCATTGCACTTCCACAGCAAACCTCCAGTGGCTGGCCAACCTCCCGTGGTCCCTTCCCCCAGCCAGCTGGTCCTGATTGGCCCAGATCGGGACTGGGCAAGATGACCCCAATTGGCCTTGATCTCCGGCCAGGCCGAGGGACCCATGCACGAATTTGTGCATTGAGCCTCTAATTACATATATTTGAATATGGAGTTAATATTGTTACTCTAAAAGAAATATTTTTATGTTTTTAGAATGATCATCCAGTCAAAATGGTGGCATAGGTAAATGCTATGTTCATCTTCTCACATGACCACACCAAATTTACAACTAAATTACAGAACAAGCATCATTGAGAACTACCTGAAGTCTAGCTGAACAGTATTCCTATAAATACAAATATAAACAAGAAACCATGTGGAGACTGGTAGGAGAGGTGAAGATGTGAAACAGGCTGGTCTCATACCCATGTGTGGTGGTTACAAACCTGAAAGGATATCTTGGCTCCAGAGTTCTCTTCTAAAGAACAAGGGATTCCACCACCACACTATGAACCCTAACTCAGAATTCCAGGGCTGAGATGAGATGTCCTCATAACTTCTGGCAATGAAAACCCATAGAAATTGCTGCTGACTGAGAAAGAGAACTCTGGAGTCCCAGGTATTACATTTAAAGGACCTGTGTATGGGATTACTCTCTCTAAGTTCCAGTGCTGGGGCAGCAGCTTGCAAAGTGCAAGGGACATGCAAGGAAGAACTTAATTGTCTGGCTTCATGGTGAGGATTGAATCAGCAGCTTTCTCCCATAGAAAAGGGCTGGCAGAAATCATTGTTTCTTTGCTGAACCCTCCCTCTGCAGGCACAGGCAATGCCATATCTGAATCTCCATCAAACTGGATAATACTGTTCATCCCACCCTGGTGATTCTCTGAGACTCAGCCCACCAAATGTACAGCCCCACCTCGCCATTTCAAGTAGCTTTTCCATGCAGGGGGAATATCTTGCCTCATGTGGTGGATTTTTAAAAAATCTCTCAAAGGTTCAAAAATGCAAATAAGCAGTCAACTGGCCTTGGCTTGTCCCAAGCCTGGCACTAGTGGCAGCCATCCTCAGTTTGCTGCTTAGCCTCTTCCAGGCACCTCCAAGACCAGCACAAGCAGCAATCATCTCCAGATCATTATGTAGCTCATACCAGGCCATTGCTGGTAGAGCAAAGGCAATGGTGGAGCTTAGCCTGCACCAGAGCCTCTCCCAAGAGGCCACAGAACAAACACACATGGTGGCCGACTTCAGACCACACCAGAACACCACCTAACCTCATCCACAAATGACACAGCCAAAGTGTGGACTTTCCAGGCAACAAAGCCCCACTAAAGCAAAGCCTTATCCATGAGGTCAGCCCCTACACAACAACTTCCCTACTATAGCCACAGCCAGTCAGCCTGAGGGACAATTACTCCTATTGACATGCCAGCAGCAATCAAGGCTCAACTGTAACAGGAGAGCACACAGAACCCACACAGAGACACATCTAGAATACCCAGTTGGAGTTACCAGTGAGACTGTATAACTGGGCTCACAGGACAGCTAATATATAAGACCAGGAGACATAGCAGCTCTACCTAATATATACAAAAAAACACAGGGAGGCAGCCACCAATGAAGAGAAAAAAATCATACTCCAAATGAAAGAGCAAGACAATATTCCAGATAAGAACTCAACAAAATGGAGACAAGCAATCTACCAGATGCAGAGTTCAAAATAGTGAAAACTTTAACAAGGAGATAGAAAACATAAAAAAGAACCAGTCACAAATAAAGATTATAATAACTGAAATACATTAGAAGGAATCTATAGCAGATTATATGAAGCAGAGAATCAAATCAGAGATTTGGGAGATAAGGAAACAGAGGACACCCAATTAGAATAGCAAAAAGAAAAAAGAATCCAAAAAAAATGAGGATAGTGTAAGGAGCCTCTGAAACAACTTCAAGCATACCAACATTCACACCATGGGAGTACCAGAAGGTGAAGAAAGAGAGCAAAATATTAAAAACCTATTTGAAAAAGCAATGACAGAAAATTTCCTTAACATGGTGAAGGAAATAGAAATACAAGTCCAGGAACTGCAGAGAGTACCAAAGATGCCCACACCAAGACACATCATAATTAAAATACCAAAGGTTAAAGACAAAGAGAGAATCAAAAAAGCAGCAAAAGTATTTGGTTTCCTACAAGGGAGTTCTCATAAGACTATCAACTGATTTCTCAACAGAAACATTCCAGGCCAAAAGGGATTTACATGAAATATTTAAAGTGATGAAAAGCAAGAACCTATAACCACGATTACTCTGCCAGGGAAAGTTATCATTTAGAACTGAAGGACAGACAAAGAGCTTCCCAGACAAGAAAAATCTAAAGGAGTTAATCACCACCAAACCATATTACAAAAAATGTTAAAGGGACTTCTTGCCCAGTCGGTGTGGCTAAGTGATTGAGCATTGGCCTACGAACCGGGAGTAATGGTTTGATTCCTGGTCAGGGCATATGCCGGGGTTGTGACCTCAATCCCCAGTGTGAGGTGTGCAGGAGGAAGCTGATCAATGGTTCTTTCTCGTCATTGATGTTTCTCTCTCTCTCTCTCTCTCTCTCTCTCTCTCTCTCTCCCTTCCTCTCTGAAATCAATAAAAATAAAAATAATGTTTTAAATAGGGACTTCTTTAAGGAGAAAAAGTTAAAAAAAAGTAAAAATATGAACAGCAAAATGGCAATAGTCACATACCTATCAATAATTACTTTAAATGTAACTAAATGTTCCAATCAAAACATAGGGTGGTTGAATGGAAATGAAACAGAGACCCTACATAATACTGCCTCAGGGACTCACTTCAGTTAAAAAGACATATACAGACTAGAAGTAAAGAGGTGGAAAAAATGTCATGCAAATAGAAATAAATAAACAAGCTGGGATAACAATACTTTTATCAGGCAAAATAGACTTTCAAACAAAGGCTATAATGAGAGGCAAAGAAGGACCCAGCAATTCCACTTCCAGGTATCTTTAAAGGAACTTAAAATATTAATTTGAAAAGGCATCCCTATGTTCATTGAAGTATTATTTATAATAACCAAGATATGGAAGCAACCTAAGTATTCAATAGACAAATGGACAATGAAGAGATGGTACATTCTATACTAATAAAAGGGGAATATGCTAATTAGACCAGACATCTTCCGGACATCCTTCTGGACAAAGCCACGGTGGTGGGGGCCAGGAAGAGGCAGTTATGGGTGATCAGGCCAGCAGGGGAGGGCAGTTAGGGGGCAATCAGGCTGGCAGGGGAGGGCAGTTAGGAGAGATCAGGCCAGCAGGCAGGTGAGAGGTTAGGGATCAGGGGTCCTGGGTTGGAGAGGGTGCAGGCCGGGCTGAGGGACACCCCCATGCACAAATTTTGTGCACTGGCCTCTAGTATATACAATAAAATATTACATAGCCATTAAAAGTGAAATCATGCCATCTGCAACAACATGGATGAATGAAGAAGGTATTGTGCTTACTTATATAAGTAAAAAGGAGAAAGACAAATACTACAGGTTTACTTATATGTAAAATCTAAAAAACAAAATACATGAACAAGCAAACAGAAACAAAGTTATAGAGACAGAGAACATTTTCATGGTTGCCAGATGGACCAAGGGTTGGGGGGCAGGGTAAGTAAGAAAACGGGAGGGATTATGATGCACAAATGCCAGTTTTAAAAACAGCCATGAGGATGTAAGAACAGCATAAAGAATATAGTCAATAACATTGTAATAACTATGTATGGTGTTGGATGGGTAGACTTATCAGGGTGATCATTTTGTAAATTATATAAATGTCTAATCAGTATGTTGTACACCTGGAATTAATATAAAATTATATGTCAATTGTAACTGAAAAATACAAAAATATCAAAAATAAAAAAATTAAAAGTACTAGAATGAAATGTGACATGTTCATGCCTTAACCCTTATATTAATAGCATAAAAACACATAAAATAAACCAACAATACTTAGAGCATAGTCTTTATTTCTGTATAATTGTGTTTTATTCCATATAAATGTATCTGTATGTACTTTGTTATTCTTTTAGTTTGAATAAATGGTTTGGTGCCCTGACAATGATCTATGAGGTAAAGTTTTTATTTCCAGGAAATATCATATTTTTCATTCCTTAGTTTTTAGCCATATCAAGTTTATTTTCCCTATAATATATGAGTAGTAATTTTTACCAGAACAAAACAAACATTATTCTTGATTCTTCACACATGTTTATTTTATCTCATCTTTGGCTCACTAAATAAATATCTAGTCTATTTAGCTAACATATCTAACCTCCTGAACTCTAATAGCAATGAACACAAGAAAATATTATACCCATTTTATTTAAAATATACAGCTTACTTATTTATAGAGCAATATCAAACAAACAGTACTATTGTGATAAAAAAATGCATGGAAATGTAGAAGTACTTGTTCAATTAGGGAAAACAGCTCATTTATATCAGTGGTATTTTTAAAATAGATTTTAATTGATTTCAGAGAGGAAGGGAGAAAGAGAGATAAAAACAACAATGATGAGAGAGAATTATTGATCAGCTTCCTCCTACATCCCCCGCCCCCAACTGAGGATTGATCCTGCAACCCTGGCATGTACTTTGGGAATCGAACCATGTCCTCCTGGTTCATAGATAGATGCTCAACCACTGAGCCATGGCATCCGGGCAATAAGTGGTATTTTTTTTAAGTATGTCCACATCTTGCTCATCCAAATCTCTACGTAGTATTTTATAGTTCAGTTTCCAGATAGTATGAAATTGTGCAACTGTTTCCCAGAATTAAAAATTCAAATAAAAATATGACAAGGCCAAATTAAATACAATATACCCTGGTACACCTAGACATATTTACATTTATAATGAAAGTAATGTATGAGCATTAAATAAAAATAGTTATTATCTTCTAATATAATTTAAAGCAAAAGCTATATTTCCTTCTCTCATCCACACATCACTTCATCGTACACACTTTTAGTGAGATATTAACAAAACCTCACTGAATGTAAGAGCTACAGAATAATTCAGTATTATATTTGTTAAATACTTCTAGATTGTAACTATCTTCCAAGATGCAGAGTAGGATGGGGTTTCTCAGCAGCATGTGCAGTGTTTAGTTTGGACCAGGACCAGTGACAGTATGTTAGGTTGATGATGAAGAGCACTTAAATTCTCATGCATGTCCCTTGCAGAGGGGAAAACTTGCTTGTGGTAAATTGATAACAAAATATTTGTTAAAAAACAAAAAAACCCTTTAAATCAACTTAAAACATCCTAAAGTTTCAAAGGCTTTATTTTCTATACAATTTCCCCAAAATATCTTAAAATATTGTGAAACTCTAATTTTGCCTTCACAGAAAATAAAAACACCTGCACCTGTGATTAAAATAGTTTTGAATTCTCTTTCCATCCATTTTTCTGAAAAATGTTCCAAAACTTAAGTCAATTATACCCCACATTTTCAATGGGAAAATGGGTTTCCCTGAAGCAAATAGGCAATGTGCTGTGTGTTTTTAATGTCATATATGGGTAGAAATAAAAATAAATGATTTAAAATGTTATCAAGATTTTAATCAAGATTTTAAGAAGAAATTTTCACTTACTCATATTCATACAAATATATCTTGCTCATTAATACTTATAGTTTTACCTATGTAATTTTTCTCTTCATTAATAAGGCTGCAATTGGGAGATGAAATAAAATAAGCAAATATTTATTCTAAATATGGGTTATCAGGTATTTTGAAGTAATAAGTCCATCACTTATTACTATAAATAATGATAATGGTGCTACTCACAGTCAATACTTTACTATGTCTTCCACATTTTAAGAGGTTTATATCTCAGCTATAAACATTTGCTCTATATTGAACCTCATATTGAAAATGTCAGCTTTTAATAAATCAGTTTTATGAAATAGAGAAAAGAACAATCATAGTGGGATTTTTTCTCAGAACAGTAAACTTCACAATGTAACCAATATATTTGAAAAAAAATTTAATGGCATAGGGAATTTTTAAAGCAAGCTTTGGCTGTGACAGGATTGCATTAGAAAACAATATGTAAATGAAGAAATTATTTTTTTATACTATCAGGGTTTGGTTCTCCACACCAGTAATTTCCAACATTTTAATCTCATGGCATACATAAACTAATTACTACCAAAATTCTGTAATGGGGGGATGAGGACACACTTGTAATTCCTTAACTAATAAAGAATTTAAAGATTTAAAAAAATAAAATAAATAAAAAAATAAAATTATATATATATATATATATATATATATATATATATATATATATATTCTCTTTTTTGATGATCTGACAAAGAAAAAATAGGTATAATTTTCATTCATTCACACTGTATGGCTATCTTTGTGTTGGTCGTTGTCATATTTTTATTTGACAATCTAAGGGAAGAGAGTTCAGTGCCCCTGACTAAATAGGCAGGCATCACATGTTTTAAAAATTCTTGTGGCACACTGGTGAGCCTGGGACAGTGCTGGGGTTGAAAATCACTGCTCTCTACTATTGTGGTAGAGAATGCAAGAAATTATATAATTTAAAACTACAGTCTTCTCAAAGCCATTTGATTCTTTCAAGTACTTTATATCTAACTAGGGGCCCAGTGCACGAATTCGTGCACCTTGAAAGAAACTGTGGGCTGAGAGGCTGCTGTAGGCACAGGGTGGGTCTCGGTCCATCCTCCATGCCCTGCCTAGCCCTCCCACATACCTCAGTCCCCTGTCTGGGGGCAGCCCCACTCCCGCTGCCGCTGCTCCCACACTCTGACAGCACAGAGCAATTGGGGCCATAGCCAACAGCAGGTGCAAGTGAAGGCTGCTTCCCTGATTGCCCCTCAGGAGCAGGGGGGAGGGGGGGGGAAGCCCTTAAAAAGGAATTTGGGGCTGGCAGGGCACCCACTTGCATTTTCCTGGCGGCCCCCAAGCCGATCAGGGGGTGGCACCAGGTTGCCAGCAGCGGGTGCAAGCAGTGGCTCTGGCACCAGCTGCGGGTGTGAGTGGGACTAGTGCCAGCAGTGGGTGTAAGCAGGGTTATTGCCGGCAGCAGGTGCAAGCTGCAGCTCCGACGCTGGCAGTGGGTGTGAGCACTGGGCGGGACAGCGGCGCGCAGGAGCAAAGAATTTTCAGTAACCACCAGAGGCTCGCTCAATGAGTGACCGGCGCCCCACCTTGGTCTGGTGCCAGCTCACCTGCTCCACCATCCTGCCGTGGCCATCACCCACCATGTTCTGTGCGTGCCCCCTTTTGGTCAACGCACATCATAGCAACCAGTTGTTCAGTTGTTCAGTTGTTCCACCATTCAGTCTATTTTCATATTAGGGTTTTATATAGAGAGATTTGCTAAAATGATATTTCTTAATAATTGTGTATTGGATCTTACACATTCAACAAACATTTAAGTATATATTTTTTCCTCTCCTATACTACAAACATGAGTGTACAAATATCTCTTTAAGACCTTGTTCTCAGTTCTTCTGAGCATAGAAATGGAATTGCTGAATCATACAGTAATTCTGTTTTTTAAGTTTTTTGAAGAACTATGATACTACGTTCTATAGCAGCTGTATCATTTTACATTCTCATTAATTTAATTTTTATTGATTTGAGAAAGAGAGAGAGAAACATTAATGTGAAAGAGAAACATTATTAGAGAGAAACATAAATTGGTTGCCTCTGCATGGGCCCCGATGAGGGATCAAATCTGCAACCTGGGTATTCCTAACTAGTCATCTCTTGTCAGACAGGATGACTATCCAACCAATTGAGTCACACTAGCCAGGGCTCTCATTCATTTAATCTATATATAGAAGTCTAAGTGACCGTTACAACTGAACAACCGGAATGACTGGAACAACCAGAAAGGCGGGTTGCTATGACATGCACTGACCACCAGGGGGCAGATGCTCAATGCAGGAGCTGCCCCCTGGTGGTTAGTGCGCTCCCACAGCAGGAGCACCACTCATCTGACAGACATGTCCCAGTGGCTCACCAGCCCGACGGCAGCCACTCACTCCCTCAGTAGTCCTGCAGAGAACAAGTCAGGCCCTAGGGATCAGAGCCTCTGGCATGATCCCAACAGTGCCGTTGGCCTCCAGGAAGTTGGCCTTGGGCATCATGGTCACTTCCTCTCCCTAGACACTCCACAAGGAAGAAAGGATATAAAAGCGGCCACCAGGTGGCTCTCGACAACCTGCATGACCTTCAGCGGGAAGGATCTGGATCCCGGGCCAGCAAGGACATCCCACTGCTTTCCTGGAGGGCCGATCGTGTCCCATGCCACCCCCCAACCACCTTGGGACCCCACCCATGCATGAATTCGTGCACCAGGCCTCTAGTTTTAAAATAATAATGAAAATCTATTATCCTATATTACAATTGAGAAATTGAGGCCCAACCAAATTAAGAAAGATCTTAGTTCCCAAATTTGGTTAAAGACAATTCCAAGATACAAAATGGGCTATTAAAAGTGAGGACTCTGAAGTCCAGACACAGCTGAGTTCAAATCTCAGGTCAGCTTCTGAGAGCCAAGAGCCCTTGGACACATCACAGAGATTCCTGAAGTCTCAGTGCCTTGTCTGTAAGTGAGAATGATAATCTCTTATAGTGGTTATGAGTGGATGAAATGAGACTACCCATGGAACTTATTTATGTGTAGGGAAGGAAAATATATTTTCCCTCTATTCTTTAAACTCTTGACTGGGACCTCTGTAACAAAAGACTGATTAACAACAACAACAAAAGAAGCATACAAATTTATTTAATATAAGTTTTGAGTGACAAAAGAATCTCCATAGGAAACAAAGACCTAAAGAAGCAGTTAAACTTGAGTATTTTTTTATTTATTTAAATCATTATTGTTGAAAGTATTACATATGTCCTTTAGCTTTTAACCCATCACCCCCCCCCCCGCCCCCTTGTCTGTGTCCATGAGTTATGCCTATATGCATTCAACTTCTTTGGTTGATTTCTTCCCACGTACCCACCCACCCACTATTTTTATGTTGGTTTGATGAAGAGTGAAAAGTTGTGAAAAAAACATGATAGGGCAATTTGTATGAGCTAAGTATGGAAAATTGAAGGAAAATTAACAAGGCCTGTTCATTCAGATTCTTCTCCATGTCCCTTAGTCTTCAGAGACAGGGTTGCTTGCTCTGGGTTTGGGAAGGGCCCTCTCACATGAATGAATGTCTTGTGACCTGTTTCAGGGGACGGTCAGAAACTCCTTCCTGCACATGTCATTTCACACTATTTTTCAACTTGACATATTCAGTGTGACAATGTGCCATATTTTGAGGCTGCATGTCCTAAACTTTACTATAGGCTGCAACATAGTAAGCAGTAAATAATTCCTGAGCATTCACATTAGGCTTCTTGATTAGTTTAAGAACAAAAGTCTTGCAGATTCCTTTTTTAGTTGGCTAATTTAAATTAATTTTGTTGACTCTAGTTATATTCCAACATTAACATCATTCCCCAGTTGTTCTGTATCCATAATTGGCTTCTCTCATGCTGGTCTGGACACTAATTGCTCCATGATAGTAACAAATAAATTCTTAATCTTTTCTTTGCAATATTAAAAATTGTCCTGCATATATTAACTATTGTCAGAATTTATCCCTCCTTGGTATTCCCAACAATGGCAATCGTATTTTTAAGGCAATAGGTGCTGCTTCAATAGACTTTGCATACATGGCCACTCAGGATTTCGTGTTGTACTTTGATCTTTGGAACAGTGCCAATGACCTTCAGGTTCACAAGTTAGGCAGTTAAAACAATGAAGCAGGAGAAACAAAATATTTAGCCACCTACTATCTCAGGTGTAATATCTTTCCAGCCTGACCTTAATCAGAAACAGGCCGGACATTGAGGCAGTGGAGAGAAGCACTTGAAACTCTGATAAGTTTTTCTGCAATATTTCCCCCTCTTTTCACCCCCGAACCTATGGCTATGTTTTAGCAGCATGCTTACACATTAAAGCATGGGTGGAGAACCTTTTTCCTGCAAGGATCATTTGGATATTTATAACATCATTTGTGGGCCATACACAATTATCAACTTAAAAATTAGCCTGCTGCCGGGCCAGCGTGGCTCAGTGGTTGAGCGTCGACCTATGAATCCAGAGGTCACAGTTTGATTCCCTGTCAGTGCACATGCCTAGGTTGTGGGATCGATTCTCCAGTGTGGGGGGTGCAGGAAGCAGCCAATTAATGATTCTCTCTCATCACTGATGTTTCTATCTTTCCCTCCCTCTCCCTTCCTTTCTGAAATCAATAAAAATATATATATATATATATTTTTAAATTAGCCTGCTGTATTTAGTCAAACATTTAATTAACTTACCCCTAATGAGATGGCTGGAACTGCTTCTCTGGTGAGGCATGTGATATTAGCTGGTATTGATGATGTTGCTACTCACAACTGCTTTTCCAAGTTTGTTTCGGTCAGTCTGGAGCGCAGTGAAATCTTTGCAATGGTAAATTTTGAAAAGAACTACTCCCAGCAGTTTTTCCAAACACAGATGCCTGTTTCAATGCATGTCTCCTCAAAGTGGGAAATTCACTATTGCCAATGTAACATTTATAGAACTCAAGCAGTGGGAGGTTGCAATATATAGCTTTCCACTCATCATCACTTTGCAGCTGAATGATTTCATGTTGTAGGTTATTGGACACATCAGCTGGTTCCACATTGAACAGTGTAGCAAAGTTGTTCAATTCATTTGTTTACTTTTCACATCCTTGCATCTTTCATTAAATGCCTCAATTAGTTTCCCACATTCACCAGCATATTTAAGTGTAGTAGAAGGCTTTTGTCCTTCCAGAGTGTGGAAATGCACCCTGTTATTCCTCGGAAAAACACTTTCACAGCCTTAATTTAGCTTCAAATGATGTCACATTGGGAAGCAGGGAGCTGAGAAGCTGGTTGGGGCCCTGCAGCTTGACATTACTTGTGCACAGATTTCATGCACCATGCCTCTAGTTTTCTATAAATGTCAATTAAATCCATTTGATCCAGGGTATCATTTAGAGTCACTGTTTCCTTGTTAATTTTTTTGTCTGGAGGATCTATCCCGTGAAGCCAGCGGGGTGTTAAAGTCCCCTACTATGACTGTATTGCTTCAATCTCTCCCTTAAAGTCCTGTAGAAGTTTTTATTTTTATTTTTGTATTTCTTTTTTTTAATATTTGCGCACTCCTATATTGGGTGCATATTTGTTTCCCAGGATTATATTTTCTTGTTAGATGGATCTCTTCAGAATTATGTATTAAACTTTATTGTCTCTTGTGATGGCCTTCATTTTGAAGTCTATTTTGTAAGATATGAGTATTACTACACCAGCTTTTTTTCTCTTTCCCGTTTGCATGGAATTTTTTTTCCCATCCTTTGACTCTCATCCTATGTGAGAATTTTGTTCTGAGGTGGATCTCTTGTATACAGCATACAATTGGGTCATGTTTTTATGTCCATTCAGCTACCCTATGTCTTTTGATTGGAACATTTAATACATTTACATTTAAGGTTACTTATTGATAAGTTCTTATTTACTGCCATTTTAATTATTTATGACTATTTTTCTCTCTCCCTCTATTCCTTTGTCTCATTACAGCAGTCCTGTTAGCATTTTGCTATGCTAGTTTGGTGATGATGAACTCCTTCAGCCTTTTTCTTTTTCCTTTTTTTTTTCTTGAACGCACATTATTTTACCATCTATTTTGCATGATAGCCTTGCTGGATATAGTAATCTTGGTTTCAGATCCTTGCTTTTCATTACCTTGAACACTTCATGCCATTCCTTTTTTGCCTATAGAGTTTCTTTTGAAATAGCAGCTGACAGCCTTATGGGAGCTCCTTTGTAGATAACAAATAGCTTTTCTCTTGTGGACTTTAAGATTCTCTCTTTGTCTTTAATTTTTGGAATTTTAATTATGATGTGTCTGGGTGTGAGCCTGTTTGAGTTCTTTTTAATAGGGATTCTCTGTGCCTCCTGAACTTGTATGACTGTTTTCTTCACCATGATAGGGAAGCTTTCTGCCATTATTTCTTGAAATACCATCTCTATTCATTACTTAATTTCTTCTCCTTCTGTCACTTCTATTATGTGAATATTGTCTGTTTCATGTTGTCCCACTGCTTCCTTAAACTGTCCCCTGTCTTTTAGTTCTTTTTTCTTTTTGGTTCTGATTGTGTGATTTTTTTTTCTAACCTGTCTTCTAATTCACTGATCCAATCCTCAGCTTCTCCTATCTGCTGTGTATTCCTTCTACTGTGTTCTTTATTCATGCTATTTCATTCTTCATTTCTTAGTGGTCTTTTTGCATAGTTACTGTTTCCTTTCTCATGCTCTTGATGATCTTTGCCATCATATTCTGAACATTATATCTGATTAATTTTTTTATGTCTGATTTAGCTCTTCTTCTGGAGAATTCTCTTGACCTTTCGTTTGGGGGTTGTTTCTTTGTCTCTTCATTTTAGCTGCCTATTTGGGTTTGTGACTATGTATCAGGTAGATCTGCTACGTCTCTCAATCTCTAGTGCAGGACAGTGTCAAATGCGATTTCTGATTAATTAGATCAGATAAAGACTCAAAGCATCCAGAGACCACCAACTTAAACAATACACAACAATAAACTCAACATGGATAAAATACTTAAAGTCAGTAAGTAGCTGTGGCTAAGAGGAGCAAGGCTGCTCAAATTCTGAAGGAACGGCATTATGCAGTGCAACCTATCCTGCTCCTGCCACTCAGGACAGATCAGGAATGTGAAAGGATAAACAGAGAGATGCCACTGATTTTTCAGTAGGAGACAGATTTCTCAAGACAGAAAGCAGGAACTACAGTACTGAACCTATACAAATTTTAAAGTTATTTGAGGTAAAACACATGAAAAATAAACAACTAATTCTTTACAAAATGTACATTGGACCTTGTTAAAATTATTCATGGGCTTGAGGACATTATTCTAAAACATGGCACCTTGACATATTTAGTATCATAGCTGAAAAAGTATGAGAAAAAGGCAGAAACAAAAATATCATTTCTTCTTCCCCACTCTTCTTTCATGAAAGAGGTCATAAAACTCCCATGTGAAATTGACCCTCCCTGCATCAATGGTTAGGAGGACATTCTTATCACAAGAGAGAGGGAATTGGAGTCTGAAAAGTCTGTATAAACAAAACTTGCTAAATTAACCCTTATCTTCCTAATTACTTCTTCACCATTTACTACCAGGTACTCCTAGCCTGACCTCCTCTGTCTTGTCATTTTTTTTTCACAAATTTAATCTTTGTCTAAAAGATAGAAAAGCTTCCTACTCTGGACCCTTCTCTGAGGTTTTCATTCTCCTGAAAAAAATCCCATGTGTGTGTAAAAATTCAGTGAAATTTGTGTGCTTTTCTTCTGTTAATCTATTTTTTCAATTTAATTTTCAGACCCTGACAGGGACTTTAAGAGGGTCAAAGAAAAATCTTCTTTCTCCTCTACTATTTCTTGAATGTATGTATCTTTCTGGAGTGATTTATATTTTAAAATATTTCCTCTTTTACTGAACTCAGTAAGTAGTATGTTATCACTTTCTCATTCATTATTCATTTTATGGAGAGCCTACCAGCTGATCTCCTCAGTGATCAATTGTAAAAATCTGAACAAATATAAAAATGACACAGTAAGACCCATTCTCTCCATAAATTTATAATCTGATTGAAGAGACAATTGTCTGGAATTTGCACCATTGCAGTACTTTCTTAGGGTTTTTTTTTTTTTGATTTTTAAGGATTTTATTTGAATCATTCCCCCTTCCAATGTTATTAACTGTCTAAAACCCAGAGCATAAATATGCTACAACTGATTAAAGGCCACCATCGAGTTGTGATGTTTATATTCGGGACTCTCAACAACTGTTTAACACTCACCTACGCTCATATTAATAAGTTGTGTTTATAGATGTATCCATTACTTTTAAAAAGAATTTTATAAGTTTAATGTGAAATTTTTAAAAATACAAATAGAAGGTCACTTTCTTTAATTTACAAAAACACATGAGTAGAAACAAAAGAAAATTAAACATTCCCACATTTGTTTACACCACTATAGTTTTTCATATCAACGTCACCATTCACACACTTAGGAAGCAGGTGGCAATTTAGGGCTGGGAAAGAAAGAAAACAAAGACAACTTTTCTACCATGTGGATTCTATACTGTGTAGAGCTGTGCTCACAGATGGTGTCTCTGGTTTCTCCACTGTGCAGGAGTTGAGTTGTATATAACATGGAAGCTGTTCAAAAGCTGAGGGAGACGAGAAATGATGGGTTTTACCCTGGTGCATTGTCATACCTTTCAAACAATGGTAGGGCTACCAGCTTGTCATTTTTAGGCACTGAAAACAAGGCTTTCTCTTGAAGTTGAACCAAAAACAACTTCTTATGTTCCCTCGGTTTTGAAATATGTGCAGGACTCTATGGATACTGAGGAGGTTCAAAATTTGGTCTCCACCAGTTACCAATACAGTCCCCAATGACCCAGTCTTACAGGACTCCATCCTGATGACTATCTCTGTCATTAACATAGTCCTTCAACTTCATCTTCTCCTGGGTTCAGTTCACCACCAGGTAGTTGGAAGAAAGTTGTTTCCAGCTGGAGCAGTAACATATGGGGTAGGCCGGTGCCCATGTACAATCAGAACCCCTTCTACAGTCCTGCTCATCCAATTTTATCAAATTCCTCACTCATGCATTGAAATCTGTCTGCCACATAGAAGCTCTTCCTTCCTCCTCCCTCCTTCCCTCCCTTCTATTTTATTTATTTATTTATTTTTATTTTTTTAATATATTTTATTGATTTTTTACAGGGAGGAAGGGAGAGAGATAGAGAGTTAGAAACATCAATGAGAGAGAAACATCGATTAGCTGCCTCTTGCACATCTCCCACTGGGGATGTGCCCGCAACCCAGGTACATACCCTTGACCGGAATCGAACCTGGGACCTTTCAGTCCACAGGCTGACGCTCTATCCACTGAGCCAAACCGGTTTCGGCCTATTTTTAAATATATTTATTGATTTTTAGAGATAGGTGAAGGGAGAGAGATAGAAGAACATTGATTGGAGAGCAAAACATCAGATTGGCTGCCTCCTGCACATGCCCTACTGGGGGGATCCAGCCTGTGCCCTGATGGGGAATTGAGCCAACAGCCCTTCTGTGCAAAGAACAACACCCAACCAACTGAGCCAGTCCAGCCAGGGCGAGAGGCTCTTTTGTACCAAAAGTATAATTGGTGAGAGGATAGAGGGTGATGGTGGGTCCCAAGGTGAGGGGCTTGGTCTGCTGGGTGTACTTGTTGACACCCCACCCCCTCCGCCAGTGGGTCTGTGAGCTATAGGACTGGGTGGCACCGCAGTCTTGCTGGTGAGCAAAGGGGGAGAGACAGGGAGGCAGACTGGCCCGTTTGGGCAGTGGTTCTCTGCATCCCACTCAGCAGCCATTAACATAGACATACTTATTCTTTTTTTTTTATTTTTTTTATTTTTCGCTAAAAGTATTACAAAGGGTATTACATAAGTGTCCTTTTTTCCCCCCCCACCCTTGACAAGCCCCTGCCCTCCCTTACCCCCCAGTGTCTTATGTCCATTAGTTATGGTTATATGGATGCATACAAGTCCTTCGGTTGATCTCTTACTCCCCTTCCTCCTGTCCCCCAACCCTCCCTGGCCTTCCCACTGCAGTTCGACAATCAGTTTGAGGCAGCTCTGCCACTGTATTTATTATTGTTCAAAAGTTTGTAATGGTCTTAATTATCCACGAAAGAGTGAGATCATGTGGTATTTTTCCTTCATTGACTGGCTTGTTTCACTTAGCATAATGCTCTCCAGTTCCATCCATGCTGTTGCAAATGGTAAGAGTTCCTTCTTTTTAACAGCAGCATAGTATTCCATCGTGTAGATGTACCAAAGTTTTCTAATCCATTCATCTACTGATGGGCACTTAGGCTGTTTCCAGATCTTAGCTATGGTGAATTGTGCTGCTATGAACATCTGGGTGCATATATCCTTTCTGATTGGTGTTTCTGGTTTCTTGGGATATATTCCTAGAAGTGGGATCACAGGGTCAAATGGGAGTTCCATTTCCAATTTTTTGAGGAACCTCCATACTGCCTTCCATAGTGGTTGCACCAGTCTGCATTCCCACCAGCAGTGCACAAGTGTTCCTTTTTCTCCACATCCTCTCCAGCACTTGTCGTTTGTTGATTTGTTGATGATGGCCATTCTGACAGGTGTGAGATGGTACCTCATTGTTGTTTTGATTTGCATCTCTCGGATGATTAGTGACTTTGAGCATGTTTTCATATGTCTCTTGGCTTTCTGAATGTCCTCTTTTGAAAGGTGTCTATTTAGATCCTTTGCCCATTTTTTGATTGGATTGTTTATCTTCTTTTTGTTAAGTTGTATGAGTTCCCTATAAATTTTGGAGATTAAGCCCTTATCAGATATGACGTTGGCAAATATGTTTTCCCACGAGGTGGGTTTTCTTGTTGTTTTGTTGATGGTTTCTTTTGCTGTGCAGAAGCTTTTTATTTTGATGTAGTCCCATTTGTTCAGTTTCTCTTTAGTTTCAACTGCCCTAGGAGCTGTATCAGTGAAGAAATTGTTTTGGCATATGTCTGAGATTTTGTTGCCTTTGTATTCTTCTAGAATTTTTATGGTTTCCTGTCGTACATTTAAGTCCTTTATCCATTTTGAGTTTATTCTTGTGTATGGTGTAAGTTGGTGGTCTAGTTTCATTTTCTTGCATATATCTGTCCAATTTTCCCAACACCATTTATTGAAGAGACTATCTTGGCTCATTGTATGTTCATGCCTCCTTTGTCAAAAATTAATTGAGCATATTGGTTCGGGCTAATTTCTGGACTCTCTATTCTATTCCATTGATCTATATGTCTGTTCTTGTGCCAGTACCAGGCAGTTTTGAGAACAGTGGCTTTGTAATACAGCTTGATATCTGGCATTGAGATCCCGCCTACTTTGTTCTTTCTCAGGATCGTTGCAGCTATTCGGGGTCTTTTTTTATTCCAGATGAATTTTTGGAGAGTTCGTTCTAGATCTTTGAAGAAGGCCATTGGTATTTTAATGGGGAGTGCGTTGAATGTATAGATTGCTTTGGGTAGTATAGACATTTTAATGATGTTGATTCTACCAATCCAAGAACATGGTATGTTCTTCCATCTGTTTATGTCTTCCTCTATCTCTTTTTTCAACGTCCTGTAGTTTTCTGAGTAGAGGTCTTTAACCTCTTTAGTTAAGTTTATTCCTAGGTATCTTAATTTTTTTGGTGCGATGGTAAATGGGATTGTTTTTCTAATCTCTCTTTCTGAAAGTTCACTATTGGTGTATAGAAATGCCTCAGATTTCTTGGGGTTAATTTTGTATCCTGCTACATTGCCAAATTCATGTATTAAGTCTAGTAGCTTTTTGATGGAGTCTCTAGGGTTTTGTATGTATAATATCATGTCATCTGCAAATAAGGACAGTTTTACTTCCTCTTTTCCAATTTGGATGCCTTTTATTTCTTCTTCTTGCCTAATTGCAATGGCTAATACTTCCAGTACTATGTTGAACAGGAGTGGTGAGAGTGGGCATCCCTGTCTTGTTCCTGTTCTTAGGGGAAATGGTGTTAGTTTTTGACCATTGAGTATGATGTTGGCTGTGGGCTTGTCATATATGGCTTTTATTATGTTGAGGTATGATCCTTCTATTCCCACCTTTCTGAGAGTTTTTATCAAAAATGGGTGTTGGATTTTGTCGAATGCTTTTTCTGCATCAATTGATATGACCATGTGGTTTTTTTCTTTCAATTTGTTTATGTGATGTATCACATTTATTGATTTACGGATGTTGTACCATCCTTGCATCTCTGGGATAAATCCTACTTGGTCATGGTGTATGATCCTTCTGATGTACTGCTGGATCCGATTTGCTAAGATTTTGTTGAGGATTTTGGCATCTATGTTCATGAGGGATATTGGCCTGTAATTCTCTTTCATTGTGATGTCTTTACCTGGTTTTGGTATTAGGGTGATGCTGGCTTCATAGAATGAGCTTGGAAGTGTTCCTTCCTCTTGAATTTTTTGTAGTAGTCTGAGGAGGGTAGGTTTTAGTTCTTCCTTGAATGTTTGGTAGAACTCCCCTGTGAAGCCGTCTGGCCCTGGGCTTTTGTTTGCTGGAAGCTTTCTGATGACTGCTTCAATTTCTTCCATAGTTATTGGCCTATTGAGGTTTTTAGATTCTTCCTGATTGAGTTTTGGAATGTTGTATTTTTCTAGGAATTTGTCCATTTCCTCCAGGTTGTCTAGTTTGTTGGAGTAGAGTTGCCCGTAGTATTGTTTAACAATCATTTGTATTTCTGTGGGGTCTGTTGTTATTTCGCCTCTATCATTTCTGATTTGGTTTATTTGGGACCTCTCTCTTTGCTTCTTGGTGAGCCTGGCTAGGGGTTTGTCAATCTTGTTTATCCTTTCAAAGAACCAGCTCTTGGTTTCATTGATTTTCTGTATTGTTTTTTTGGTCTCTATTTCATTGATTTCTGCTCTAATCTCTATTATCTCCTTCCTTCTGCTCACTCTGGGGTTTTCTTGTTGCTCTCTTTCTAATTCTTTGAGTTGTAGAGTTAGATGATTGACTACCATTTTTTCTTGTTTTTTGAGATAGGCCTGTAGAGCTATAAACTTTCCTCTCAGGACTGCTTTCATTGTGTCCCAGAGGTTTTGGATTGTTGTGTTTTCATTGTCATTAGTGTCCAGGATGTTTTTAATTTCTTCTTTGATGTCATCGGTAACCCAATCAATATTTAATAACATGCTATTCAGCTTCCAAGTGTTTGAGTATTTTGGGTTGTTTTTATTGTAGTTTATTTCTAACATTATGCCATCGTGGTCTGCGAAGAAGCTTTTTATGATTTCAATCTTCTTGAATTTGTGGAGACTTTGCTTGTGACCCAATATGTGGTCTATTTTTGAATATGTCCCATGAGCACCTGAGAGGAATGTATATTCCGCTGCTGTGGGGTGAAGTGTTCTGAAGATGTCAATTAAGTCCATCTGATCTAGTGAGTCATTTAGGATTGCTGTTTCTTTGCTGAGTTTTTGTCTAGCGGATTTATCCAGTGATGTCAGTGGTGTATTAAAGTCCCCTACTATGATTGTATTGTTGTCGATCTCTCCCCTGATATCTTCCAGAAGTTTTCTTATGTATGTGGGTGCTCCTGCATTGGGTGCATATATGTTTACCAGGGTTATATCTTCTTGTTGTATTGATCCCTTTAGTATTATGAAGTGGCCTTCCTTATCTCTGGTTATGGCCTTCACTTTGAGATGTATTTTGTCAGATATAAGTATTGCTACCCCAGCTTTCTTTTCCTTTCCATTTGCGTGAAAGATATTTTTCCATCCCTTCACTTTCAGTCTGTGTGAGTCCCTTCTAATGAGGTGGGTCTCTTGTAGACAGCAGATGTATGGGTCATGTTTTTTTATCCATTCAGCCACTCGATGTCTTTTGGTTGGAGCATTTAGTCCATTTACATTTAAAGTTATTATTGAAAGGTACTTGTTTGTAGCCATTTCTTTTTGTGTGTGTGTGTGGCTGTTTTCTTTCTGAGCTTGATGTTTCTTC
>NW_005873202.1:0-27788 GCF_000147115.1 Myotis lucifugus
AGTCAGGATTTCTATTACTAGGAAGAAGGTGAGAAGAGATACTGGGAAATAATGCAAGAGCAGAGAATCGGACAGACCTTGGCTATTTCGTCCCCGATCCCAGCTCCTGGCTCCTTGTTAAGGATGGAACAGCCTTAAGCAGGAAAATATGTGATCACAACCGCAGACAATGGCATCCTGGATCCATGAGGTGGGAACTCCCCTCGCAGAGACTGAGCCCTTAGCGGAGAAGGGTGAGCATTGTGTCCTTGCTCATTGCCTTTCAGCATCTCACCTTACCTCGGGTTAGGGGTCTGTCACAAGGCACTGTATTTCCTAGTTGCCCTTGACTAGGGACTTCTGCTCTTCGTTTTATTCCCCATGAAATGGCCGCAGTGCAGTGTCTTCCCTCCCTCCCTCCCTTCTCTTCTTCTCTCCTCTCCCTTCCCCCTGTCTTCCCTTTAAATGTACTAATAAGAGGACTGAATATAGACTCAGGAGACCTGAGACCTGGCCTGGTCCTGCCACTAACTTAGGGTAAGTCACTCAACCTCTCTGGCTTCAGTGTCTTCATTTATAAAATTAGGGCTGGCCAGATGATTCCCAGGGTCCTCTGTAGCTCTAAGCTGCTTTGATTCTCCAAGGTCTACAGAACTGCGGGACCAGCAGAGAGTGCCCCTCCATGATGACAGCCCCTGGCTAGGTCTCTGCCTCTAGACTCCCCTGTGGGGTAAAATCCCAGCCAGGCAGATGTCACTCAGATTCCCCACACTGGCTCCACATAGGCCTGCTCTGGGTAATGGCTCACTTGTCTTGCTAAGTCTGACCAGCGCAAATCATGCCATGTATGTTCATTACAACCTGTCCTCGTGCCAGCCAGATGGGTGGGGTGCTTCCTGGGCTCCCAGCTAACGTTGAAATGGCCCTGTGGCGGCACAGCTGGCCTTGGCAGGAGCTTTTGTTTCATTTTCCAGATTCCCAAGTCCTGTTTAAATTCTGTCTCTTTAAGCTAACACGTTTCCATTTCTTTATTTGTTCAATAAACACTTCTTGAGCACCTGTTGCTCTGCGGGGCCCCAGGACTACCAAAACAAACAAGCCCAGACCCTCCCTTTCTGGAGCTGGCACTGGACATGGCCCTCCTGGTCTTCCACGCTCTTTCCCTGCCTGGCTCTCCAGCCTGTTTCCCTTCACTGGCTACATGGCTCTGCTTGGGTTCCTCTCAGCCGGCACAACACACACACTCACTCATATGCTCATCCACACACACACTTACACACACACACACACACACACACACACACACCTACCTCTCTCCTTGGCCGTGTCTTCCTCATTCTTTAGGTTTCAGCTGAAATGTTCCATCTTTAGGGAAATGTTCTCTGTCTCACCCCTGACCCCAGGATGACGTGCTCCTCCCTCATCTATGCCTCCAACAGCACCCCGATTTTCCTTTCCAGAACACTTACCATCTTGTCACTGCTCCTGAAGTCTTCTCCCTCAGGATGTGAATTCTTCGGCAGAGCTGAGGAGCCAGGTCCCTCCCCATCACCACCGACCACTTCCTGGCACACAGTAGGCCCTCAACAAATGAAGCATGAACCAATACATGGGCGAATGAAGCTGTCAGAGGGAGAGACATATAGTCTGTCACGTGCAATACCAGGAACATGAGCAAAGGCTGGTTGAGTAAAAAGAGCCCCCGGCCTCTGGGAAGGGATGGAAATGTGTACCTGGTCTTAAAGGAGTAGGAAAGAGGAAAGTGCAGCAGAGAGGAAAGAAATGGCAGGAGTGAAGACAGGAGCAGGGCCTCTGGCAGTGCCAGGGCCTGGGAAGGTCAGTGGGACTGACCTGGAGGGTCCAGGGCCGGCAGGGGGAGCTGCGAGCTCTCAGCGCAGCTGGCTTTTGAATTGGAGCACCTGCCAATGTGCTGCCCCTGCTCTGCCGCCCCCAACACATCCTCCACCACCCAGACACCTTGCTTAAGAGCTTTCAGAAGCTCTGGGTCTGGAGCCCTGAGGAGGCAGGCCATTCCAGAGAGCAGGATTCTCCCTCACTCTCTCCCTGTCTTCCTTCCTTTCGTTCTTTACCAAATTCAACTCATATTTCCTGAACTCCTTTCTCTGTGTCAAGAATTGGAGAGAGAAGTTTCTCCTCATTCTCTTAGAAAGCTTTGGGAAAGATGAATCCAGCCAAAACCCAGAAATGGAACCACTGGGCTGGAACGATGGTTGGGGCAGTAGAGGGCTGGCACGTGGGCAGAGGGGCAGACACAGACTCTGGCTGGACCCTGAAGTAGGCTGCCCAGAACGGAAACGGAGGAAAGAAAGTGCGGAACAGCCCCCCTCATGTTGCATGCCCCTTTAAATGAACACTCTCTCCCTGCTTCCCGTGGCCTGAGGCTGTGTGCACACTCGGGCAGTGGGTGCTGACTCCGAGGCATTGGCCCTGGGGAAGGAGGAGGCTGAGCTCAGAGGGTAAAGGGGCATCTGGAATCCCCACCTGGAGAGGCAGGCAGAGAATGCAGAAAGGCAAGGCGGGGAGTGTGACCTTGTTTGCTGGGGTGACCTCTGGCGCTCTCTCTGAAGAGGCCTTAACTTTTAAATGTGTTGGTTGCTCTTTCTCCGCCAGGGAGAAGCTTAAACCTGGAAGTGCATACCTCGCTGCAGGTGGGGGGAGAATATGCCAAGGGCGGCTGCTCCTCAGCTCCCCAGAACAAAACAATGGGGAGGATGAGATCCGCAGGCCAGGCTGCCCACATGCTGCACTGCAAGCTGAAGTGTGTGCCCGGGGAGCCACCGGCTAAGGTGGGGCTCAGAGGTGACAGCCTGGAGGGGAGACTATAGCCCTGAGGTTGCTTTGGACACATCGGTTTCTCACTCAGATATTTATCTTGTATCATTGAGTGGACTTTTGTGTGTACTGGCTCCCTAATTTGACCTTGGGGATTGAGAAAATGTCAGAGCTGACTAAGCCCACTTAGGGGTCATGCTCAGCGCATGTGCACTTGGATGAATTGCAGGAGAGGGAGGGGCGGGGGGCGGGATCATGGCGTAAACAAAACCCAGGTCTGCAGCTCTCGGCCCTGACAAAACCGCCTCTCAGGTCTTCCTCCACCGGGAGGGATGCCCCTCAGGCCAGAAGGAAACTTCAAATCCAGATTCAATGCTTTTTTTTTATGAGACAGAAGAGATGAGGAGGAGGAAAGGCTCTGGCAGGCAGCTTTGAGCTTACAGAGGGCACCAAAAAAATGTCATTTGAAGAACGGGCAGAGGAGACAAAGAGGTTAGTGTGACAGGAAGCCAGGGAGGAATAAAGCCAGGAAACAGTGTGGGAGGGAAAGAGGGCCACAGAGAGGGAGGAGGGCCTTTGCCAGGAGGAGGTGGAAGGACAAAGGGGGCAGGGATGGTGCATCTCAGCGTGTGGGTGGCCAGGATGGAAGGCAGAGCTGCCAGATCAGAGCCCTGCTCCGTGTTTCTTCCAACACTGAGAGTGTCATGGGGGCCTGGAGAGTAACAGCCCAAGTTGGAGGGTCCGGCCAGCCCTCTCAGACGCATTGTCCTGCACAGAAGAAAGGATGGGCCCCCTTAGCTGGAGTCGGCCTCCACCTGCCAGCGGCCACGGATGAGCCCACCTCCTGGCCCCTCACCTGTGCGTACAACTGCCAAGCATCACTTTCCCGAGGGGCAGCAGCACTGGGAGTTCTGAAGAACAATGTGGAGAGAAGTCATTTCTGTCCAAACCGTTTTATCCTTTGGGAGCAGGGTACGTTCTGGCAGGACAGCTCTCAAGACTAGAGCAAGGGCACTGTAGGAAGGAATGGGGTGGAGTGGCCAGGCCATGTGGGCCAGGCCTGGGCTGACGGCCCAGAGCTCATTTGTTCATTCAACCAGCACTTGTCGAATGTCTGCTAGAATAGAGCAAATAAGACAAAGTCTCTGTCTCTCGGATTCCAGTTTACATTCTGGTCGGGGGTGATGGACAGCGAACCGAACCACAAGTGCTTTGTAGGTGTGTTCCGCAAGCTCCTTGGCCTGGTTTGGCTTCCTTGGTTTTGGTGGTCTTCACTGCTCAGCCAGATTGAGGCTGCTTGGGGCCAGGTCTTCTCAACTCTGATACAACGATACAGAGCAGAAGCACAGTCCAGACTTTTGGGCATCAATACTAACTTGATTTTGCACAACGTTTTATGCATTTTATTTTCCTTTTCGAGTTTCCAAAATAGTCAATAATCCTCTCAGGGCAGGAGGGAAAGGAAGGCCTCTGCGGGTGGGCTCCTCCGGATGGAGACACATCGGCCGCCTCCCTGGTGTTTCTTCCCTCCGCATCTTCCCCTAATTCACCCCCCTGCGCTCCTGGAGGAGTCTTTATAACATGCTAATCTCATCACGTGATTACGGGCTCTAAAGTTTTGATAATTGGCTGGGATGCTTTTGACTCTCAAGGAAGAGAATGCTGCCAGCGAGGATGTAGGACCAGGGAAGCCTGAGAACTTAATGGCTGGGAGCACAATTTTTAGAGTCAGCCTGAGTTCAAATTGCACCTCTGCCATGTCTGAGTCACGTGAAAGATCAAGCCACTCAACTTTTCTTTCAGACTTATTTCCTCATTTGTAAAATTATAAAAAAATACAAACAAACAAACAAAAACACCCCCATCTCACTAGGTAGCTGTGAGGTCAATCTAATGAGGTAATATGATAACATACTAGAGGCCTGATGCACAAAATTCGTGCAAAGGGCTTGGCCCTCGCAGCCTCAGCTTCGTCCAGAAGGTCATCCGGAAGGTGTTCGGCTGTCCGGTCTAATTAGCATATTATGCTTTTATTATTATAAAGCACTTAGCACAGTGCTCAATAATTGGTAGCTTAAAAAACCATGGAATATTAACTAAAGAACGTATATGCATATTTGCATAACCCATCAACATAGACAATAGTGTGGTGAAGGCCTGGGGAGGGGCTGGGAGTAGGTGGAGGGGGCGAGAGTGGGGTGGAGGGGGTCAATGGGAGGGAAAAGGGGACATCTGTAATACTTTCAACAATAAAGATAAATTTTAAAAAATCCATGGAATATTATTATTTTTTTAAAAATATATTTTATTGATTTTTTACAGAGAGGAAGGGAGAGGGATAGAGAGTTAGAAACATCAATGAGAGAGAAACATCGATCAGCTGCCTCCTGCACATCCCCAACTGGGGATGTGCCCGGAACCAAGGTACATGCCCTTGACCGGAATCGAACCTGGGACCCTTGAGTCCGCAGGCTGACGCTCTATCCACTGAGCCAAACCGATTAGGGCCCATGGAATATTATTGATTATATTCCCTATGCTGTACTTTTTATCCCATGACTTTTTATAACTGGCAATTTGTTTTTCTTTCTTTGTTTTAATATATATTTTTCATTGTTGACAGTTACAGATGTCCCCCATTTCCCCCCCTCCACCCAGCCCCACCCCTACCCTAGGCCTTTACCACACTATTGTCTGTGTCCGTGGGCTATACATATATGCATATATGTAAGTTCTTTGGTTAATCTCTTCCCGTATCCCCCTCTACTCCCCCACCCCACCCCTGCCTGAGATTTTTCAGTCTGCTTCATGCCTCCATGCCTCTGACCCTATTTTGTTGGTCAGTTTATTTTATTCAATAAATTCCACAAATAAGTGAGATCATGTCAATATGTTTTTCTTAATTCCTTTACTTTTTTCACCCATCCTCCCACCCCCTCACATCTGGCAACCATCAATTTCTTCTTTGTATCTATTAGTTTGTTTCTATTTTATACGTTATTTATGTTGTGTTTTAGACTCCACAGATAAGTGAAATCATATGGTATTTGTCTTTCTCTGACTTATTTTACTTAGCATAATACCCTCTAGGTCCATCCATGTTGTCACAAATGGCAAGATTTTATTCTTTTTTATGACTGAGTAATATTCCATTATATATACGCACCACCTCTTCTTTATCCATTTGTCTATTGACAGACATTTAGGATGTTTCCATATGTTGGCTATTGTAAATAATGCTGCAATGAACAGAAGGATACATATATCTTTTCAAACTTGTGTTTCTGTTTTCTTCAGCTACATACCCAGAAATGTAATTGCTGGTAGTTCTATTTTTTATTTCTTTGAGGAACCTTCACACTGTTTTCCATAGTGACTGCACCAATTTACATTTCCACCAACAGTGTATGAGGGTTCCCTTTTGAATTCTTGCCAACACTTGTTGTTTGTTGACTTACTGATGACAGCCATTCTGACAGGTGTGAGGTGGTATCTCATTGTGGTTTTGTTAGGGGCAGAAATAGAATATTGAGGACTAGCTATAATTATATGAAATATTAATCATGCTCTGTTAACTGTGATTGTTCTGATTAGAGAAAGCACATTCTAACCTGGCTGAGAGCCGTATGCCTTGGGACATGGGAGCTATCATCGGAATGCAGTCCATCCTCCTTTCCCAAGAACTGCCTACCTTTATGGAAAGATTTACAACCTCGTGGTTGAAAGTCCTGGAGATGCTTGCCCTTTGCAGCCCCTATTGCCTGTCATCTGGTCCTGGGGGCGCCCGGAGGCACACACCCTTTGCAACCCCCAGCCCGTATGGCCTATAATCTGTAATGATTACACCATGCCTACTTTGTGCATGCCTGTAATTCTTACTTTTTCACGTCATATTTTCCCTTCTACCCAATGTAAGCAGCTGGCTTATGGGGAGGGGTAAAGCAGGTTTTTGTGGATGACCTGCTGCTCTCCCATACTGCCGGCATTATTGGAATAAACGTTCATATGTGATTCAACCCTGTCTCTGCTTAATTGGCTCAAGTAGTGACAGGCAGCCCAGACCCCTTGGTTGTCCAGTTCCAGTTTTAATTTGCATTTCATGATGATGAGTGGTACTGAATATCTTTTCATATGTCTATTGGCCATCTGTATGTCCTCTTCAGAGAAATGTCTATTCAGGCTGTTTGCCCATTTTTAATCGGATTGTTTGTTTGTTTGCTTTGGGGTTAAGTTGCATGAGTTCATTATATATTTTGGATATTAACCCCTTATTGGGGCCATCACTTCATAAGTGCTATAAATGTCTAATCATTCACTATGTTGTACACCTGTAACTGATATAATATCGTATGTCGACAGTAATTGAAAAAAACAAGCATAGAATAGACACTCTGGGGATGCGTGGCTCTTGGCCCCAAGAACCAGAAAGCAAGCCCAGACCATGCTGGCCTCCCCTGGGGGTGACCTTTTTCAGGCCCTGCTTGGATGCCCTTTTCTCATGTATGCAAGTGCACCCTCACATATAAGGCTAAATAAAACTCCTGCAGAAACAGGACAGGAAGCTGAAGCCATACCATAAAGTCACAGCAGGGGTTCCTGTTACGGGGACAGTGTTGGCTTAACAGGATGTGGAGGGACCAGGGAAACAGATGGCTGAAGAGTAAATGTTGTGGAACAATCCAGGAAGGTATTGCCCTCCTGGGCTCGGGACAGACAAAGCAGTTCTATTATTATAGCGGCTCTTTTTCTCTTTTTTTTCTTAGTGTACTGTTTGCTCTCTTGCCCCTGAAGGCAGTTTCAGGATTTCAGCAAAATACAAGTTGGCACCTGTTTTTATAATTATAGCTGATGGTCTAGGGCAGTGGTCGGCAAACTCATTAGTCAACAGAGCCAAATATCAACAGTACAACGATTGAAATTTCTTTTGAGAGCCAAATTTTTTAAACTTAAACTATGTAGGTAGGTACATTGTTATTAACTTAATTAGGGTACTCCTAAGGCTTAGGAAGAGCCACACTCAAGGGGCCAAAGAGCCGCATGTGGCTCGCGAGCTGCAGTTTGCTGACCACGGGTCTAGGGGATTTTGTTTTGTTCTGTCTTCATTTTTGTTGCATTCCTGGATATTTTGGCCTTAGCTGTGATGGTTGTTTAGACATTGTCAAAGAAGTACTCAATGGACAACAGCTTAAATGGCTTCAATATTACCATCAATTGCTTGTTTAAACAGTTTTAGTTTCCAAAGGATTTATTAATTATTCACTAATTAAAGCAAAGCTAGAGATTGCAGCAGACTTTCAAAGTATTGCTTCAGGGAGATGGTCACAAGAAAGCATAGACTCTCTTCTCCTGTCAGATCCCAAGCAGAAGCTACCCTAAACAATAGAATAATGGAGGCCAAGGTGGGCTTCTCTATGTGCTCACTATGTGCCAGTGTGGCCCTAGGTTCTGGGTATAAGTGGTGAAGGAGACAGCATAGTCCTTACTCTCATGGAATTTTCTATTTTACTTTCCCAAATAGCATTCAGCTCTTTGCATAGCAGGATGGCCTAAGTCTTCACCGAACTGTTCCTTGAGAAGTAATGATGAATTTGTGAGTGTCCCACTCACATTCTTCCCCAGCATGTGTGTGTGTGTGTGTGTGTGTGTATGGAGTGTACACATGAATGAGGAAGCAGGGCAGGTGTGAATTGCACCCACGCAAACCTGACACAGACCCTGACTGGGGCTGCTCAATCTGCAGTCTGTTCCAGCAGCTCCTAACCAGGTAGAGACAAGCATGGCTGCTCCCTAACAAACACCGTAAAACTGCGTTATAAAGGGACTCCTTATTCATGGTTCTGGTCCACCCACGTTGCCTATACATTTGTTGGTATGTAGGGCATCTCTACACAAATGGTGCACGGTCCTTCCCATGTTTTATTTCATTTTTCACTCAGAAGCAGCCTGTGAGGCAGATGAATCAGGCGGTGGTATCTCTCACATGGGTGAGAAATCACTTCCCTCCAATCACGCAGATGAGGAGAAGCTGGGTGGGCTAGCCATTCACCAGGGCCTCCCCCCACCCTGCCAGTGCCTTCTGGCCTGACCTCCCACAGTTTTACAAGGGGCGTGCACTTGTAAGTCAGCGTGTACTGACCCCCTGCCTGTGTGACGCTCCTTCCTCTGAGCAGGCTCAGAGCTCCATTCATTGTCACTGTTCTCAAGACTCCCAAGACCCCACAGAGGCTCCAGGGAAGGGCTCAAGTTCACTACTACAGATGCTTCTGCTCTGACCAGTAAGTCTGAGTAAGAGACAACTAATTAATCTCATGCGGAAAAATGTTTCCTCTCTTTCGTGGTCTACCTCTCTCTATATAAAAGGCTAAGTGACTGTCTGACTGTCTGACCGTCCGACCGGCAGGTACATATGACATGCACTGACTACCAGGGGGCAGATACTCAACCCAGGTGCTGCCCAGCTTCGGTGACTTGGCAGTGGTGGTTCTCTGGTGACACAACCTGGAACCAAAGAGGAGGAGCTTGATTCCTCATGGGGCCGTGTGATTTCACTTTCGGCCGGGGTTATGTTATTAAAATATTTCTTCTAATTAATTTCCTTTCAATGTGCATGAATCCGTGCACCGGGTCACTAGTTTCTTATAATTCTCCTTCTCTGAGCTTCTCCTTGGGCCATACAAAAATCGATCGCTATGGCATCCCGGGAAAGCACTTAACAATATAAAGCCATAATGCGGAGGCTGTGGGCCAGGCGGGAGGTACCAAGTGTGGCTGAGTCACAGGGGCCATTGAAAGCCGCCTCAGAGGCACAGGGCTCTTTTTAGTAATGCAATTGCTGCGCTGCTTGTTCCCTTCCCCCAATGCACCTTGAGCTCCGTGGGGCAAGTGTGCATCCGCTCTCCCAGTGCAGAGCCTGGCGTTTTGTTGAAAGCTGGAAAGAAGGCAGGCAGGCAGGCAGGCAGGTAGAGTCCGAAGATGCAACAAAAAAACGGGGTGAGAGACTAGGTTGGTGTAAAACAGTTTGCAGATCTGCGCCCCACCCCTCCCCCTTCCCGGGTCAGCGCAGGTGAAAGCCCTGCGGTAAATGTGCTGAAGGCACAGGTTCGCTGGGGTTGGTGGGGATCGGAGGGCACGAGCGCACCCTCCGCCTCCGTGGAAGGGGGCGCGTTCTCAGTGCCCGCAGCCCGGGAGCAGCGGTGTGGCCGCAACCCCAGGGGTTGCGGTGTAACAGGTAGTGCACAGACCAGGGCGACTCCCAGATGGTCGCTCAGGGCAGAAACACTGAAGGCGGGGCCTGGTCCTCCCTGAGCTCCTTCACAATAGACTCAAGGAAACCTGTTGTTCACCGAAGCCTCAGGTAAGGAGGCAGCTCTGCCTTGGCCGCCACAGACGGGACCACTGTAGGCTCTGCAGGTAGCGGACATGGGTCCTGGAGAGCATCGCTGGCACGCAGGGAGTCCAGGGCTGGCTTAAAACAACACCGCACGACCACATTTAAACCCAACCATCCCTGTGAGGGAAGCGCGCAGGCACTGCCATGCTCATTTTACAGATGAGGAAATGGAGGTTCAATGAGGCTGAATGACTTTCCCGAGGTTTCAGAAGCAATCAAGTGTCAGGGTCTGTGCTGGGCTTCTGGCCTTTGTCAACCAATGCAGCAGGCATAGCAACTGCAATATTGTAAATGGCCAGTAGAGGACAGCCGTCACAAAGAGGCTTTACAGAGATCAGGGCTTAAGAGTACCAGCACTGGGACAGAGGGATATCATGGACCCCCTCATAAGATACACTGAAAAGAATATAACATCATCTCCTGTGATTTTCTTGCCCCCAAAATGCTTACCAAAATCTAATCCTGCAACACTGAGTAAATAAATTCAGGGACGCTCTACCAAATAACTGGTTAGTGCCCTTGAAATTGTCAAGGTCAAAAAAGTCAGAGAAAGACTGAGGAAATGTTCCAAATCAAAGGAGATTAAAGAGAAGTGGCAACTAAATGCAATACATGATTAATCTTGGGCTGGATTCTAGGCTGGGGGGGGGTAGTGTAAAGGACATTATTGGAACAATTAATGAGTCAAATTTGGACTATAGTTTGGATAACAGTATTTTATCAACGTTAGGTTTGTACTAAAGTTGATAATTGTACTATGTCTATATAAGAGAATGTCCTTGTTCTTAGAAATACTTAGGAGTAAAGGGGCATGGTGTCTCTAGTTTGCTTTTCAGTGGCTAAGAAAAAATATGGGGAGAGGCTGCTAATGTAGTAAAAGAAATGGAGCAAAATATAAGTGATGGGTGAATCTGGGTGAAAGGTATATGGGGTTTCTTTATACCACACTTACAATTTTTCTGTAACTTTGGAATTATATCTAAACAAAAGGTTATCCCCCCCAAACTAAAAAGAGGCTGTCCTGGTTCTCCAGGGGTTGGACCTTGTAGCCACACCAGATTCTAGGCAGACAGAGCTCCCTCTCGGGGGAGGGGGCATGGAGAGGCCTCTTCTCAGTGAAAATGGCTTCAGCCACTGGGGAGCCCTGACCTTTGCCCTGGGCTGGCCACAGTGGCTGCACTCAAAGCTTACTGATAACAGAATTGCTGACCTGGAAGATGGCCTTTGCTGCAAGTGTTTAGAGAAGAGTGCGTGTAATTCACACCGATACAAGGAACAGTGGACCTAGCTGAATGCAGAATGGAACTAGCTGTAGGTTCCACATCTCAGTAGGGGCTGGGGACACAGGGAGCATTCTGGGGCTTGTGAAACGGAGAAAAGGAATGTAATTTGGGGTGGGTGGAACCACCACCTACAGACTTGCTGGGACCATCCTTCCAGAAGGTAAAATTGCCAGAATGAATAAGCAGGGGAAAACATTAACAGCAAAAAGATACTATGAGGAGCTGCCATAAAAAAGGACATGAAGTAGGAAAAGCCCACGGGAATGGTGGAGAGTAGACCAGTTGCACTAGAATCACCTGGAGGGCTCCCTCTCCCCCCTGCCCCAGAATTCTCATTCACTGAGGCCTGGGATGGGGATTGAGAATTTTCATTTCTAACGCACCACCCGTGTTGTGGTCTGGACCACACTTTGAGTTGCATTGGTGTAGCAGAGGGTTGTGTCCAGATCACTTTGGAGGAGTCATGGTATAAAGGATATAAGAGAGCCTCAACCACAGTATTCTAAGAGGTCCAAGGGTGACTGGGGTCACCTGGCTGAGTAATAGTGATTAGAGGCAGACAGAATTATGGGTGAAATGCTACATGACCTGAGTTTCAGAAGACAAAGGAGGGGGGTGGGGAAGGGCATTCTAGGGAGAGGGACCTTCACATGAGCAAGGACCAGTTCAATCCAAGTTTATCATTTGGGTTCCCTGGAGAATAATGGGCCCAAAGATAGGTGGGGTGGGGGCTGAGAGTCAGGTCAGGAATTTGAACTGTATTAGAAGACATCACGGAGCCTCTAGTGAGGGATCTGACCACAGACAGGGTTTTCAAACGATGGACCAGGCAGGTGTGGTGAAGGGTAGACTTCGGGAAGGGAAGACTAAAGGCAGGGAAACCAGATAGGCGGCTCTTCCTATAGGCCCCATGGAAGATACCGATCTGAGGTAAGGGCATGGCAATGAGTGTGGCAAACAGGGAGTTTAAGCATTGTAGTTAAGTGGGGGGTTGAGTTACACAAAGAATCCATTTGTCTTCTTAGGCTTTTGGCCTAGAGTTACCACCAAAATTGATACAAAGCATTCAAGTTTACAAAGATATTTTAAAAACAACCATTCCACTAAATCTATTTAAAGAAAGTGTAGAACTGAAAAGTAAGTGTGAGCTCTCATGTGAACATCTTCAGTAGTCTTCCAGGCAGGAAGTGGGCAGATGGAGATTAGTGATGGGCTGTAAATATTTAACAACAGGCTGAGAGCAGAGGAGAGCCCTGATTGGTAGCATTTGTCAATTTCATGCTTTAAGATCCTCCCACAACGGCTGATTTCAAGCGGCCAACATGATATCCACCAGCTTGTACAATTAAAAAACTGGACTATGGGCTCTTGGGAGGCAGTGTGACAGGCTCTAGCACACTCCTGAATGGAGACCAAATGCCAGGGAATGGATGGAGCCACTTAGGCAAGAAAGGGCTTCTCAGCATTGGTCCAAGGACCCAGAGAGAAGCCCACTGGTCTGATGTCTTTGAGCAGCAAGCACTGAGCATCATGTAACTGAGGCTCTTCCCAGAAAATGACGTGTGGGAGATGTGGGGTTTGTTCCAGGGCCCCCCATGCCAGGAGGATGATTTCACATAGTGGACCAGCAGCACAAAGGAAAGAGTCTGACACTAAGAGGAAGGAGACCCAGTTTGAGCCTCTGCTACTCAGCAGCCATGTGCTTAACTGCCCTGAGCCTCAGTCCCTCGCCTTTAAAGCAAGGACACTAATAATCATGTCCCCAGCAGGATGCATAGCCCAGAAGCACTCAGTACTTGTCAGAACGTCACCCATCCTTCCCCTCTCGCCCCTCCCCTGCTGAAGCTTTTCAGAATATCACCCCTTCCTCGGGTCTGTGGTGGCTCAGGCCCTGTATCTGCCCAGCAGGACCAATCGTCCCATCTCTGAGGACTGCCCCATGCACTCAGGGGTGGACCTGGGAGCGTGTTTGCCAGCCAGCCAGAGAGGGAGAGAAGCTACCCTTGGGCTTCCTTCACCCTGCTTTGGTTCCACAGGAACTCCACTTCCTGCCCTTGGAACTTCACTCGAGGGAAGACCAGTTCAATCCAAGTTCATCATTTGGGTTTCTGCTGGAGGCAAAGACCAAAAAGTAGTTAACATACAAATGTGAGAAGTTCATCAGAAGGCTGGTGGACTTTGATATTCAGCAAGGGCTGAGAATCAGCACAATATTACCTGCTGCTGGCTGAATGGCTGAAGGCAATCCCCTAACCTGATAATCCTTTATTGTTTACCAAACCTAACCATTGATGTCTGTTTGCTTTGCTAAAGGGCAAATGTATATTCTAGTAAATAAAAAGCTATGGGTCCGGAGATTCAGGGAGCCACTCCACTAGAGAGTAGGTCTCTGCTGGGTTCCCCCATGCCTTCCAAATTTATATTTCTTATCTACTATATCCATTTGCGCATGGCCCCTACTCCAGATTCTGAATCCTTGCTGGAAAAGGTTGCAGCAGGTTTCCTGGGGAATGATGGGCCCAAAGGCAGGTGGGGGTGGGGACTGAGAGTCAGGTCAGGAATTTGAACTGTATTCAGAGACAGTGTGGAGCCTCTGGTGGATGACATGACCACAGGCAGGGTTTTCAAAAGATTGACCAGGCAGATATGGTGAAGGGTAGACTTTGGAAAGACTAGAGATCTAGAGATTATTACCTGTTACTCAAACCTGAGATACCCTAATTATCCTCCTTTTAAAATTCTGGTAGAGACAAAAGACTGGGTGGAAATCTGTTTTGACCTTGGGCAAGTGACTTGGCCTCTCTGGGTCTTGGTTTCTCATCTGTAAAATGAACAGATGAATGGAATGAATGGAAGTGAATTCCAGCTCTAATGTACAGCTCTACTCTCTGTCTTTATCCTAATACTAGAGGCCCAGTGCATGAAATTTGTGCATGGGTATGGTCCCTAGGCCTGGCCAGTGATCAGGGCTGATCTGTGGGGCAACCAGCAGGGCCCCTGCTGGCACCTGCCTTGGCTGGCCTGGGGCCTGCAGGCTGAGGGTAGCTCCTGTGTTGAGTGTATGCCCCCTGGTGGTAAGTGCATGTCATAGTGACCAGTCATTCTGATGTTTGGTCTATTTGCATATTAGGCTTTTATTATATAGGATGGAGTATGTTATAGTGAAGTGCCCACTCTATTTCACTAGACATGAATGAGTTTGGTTTAAAGACTAGAGACATTTGGACCAGAGGTTAAGGTTACTCCCTAGCCAATTTTATTTGGGCCCAATAGATGGGTGCCCACTCATCTGACTCAAATCACATGTTTGTGAGGGTCTTGGAACTTGAGGGGATTGTGGAGGGCTACTGACAGTTGGCACTGGCATGGAGAAGGCTGATGCTGTAGTTAGGCAAGGTTTTCATAAATATTTGTGAATCCGTGCAGAAATCCAAGGGTTCCTGACCATGACATCAGATGGGGCTGTCCTGGGCCAATTGCCTGTCTGAGTCTTTGAGAGGTAGATGGGAATGGGGTGAGGTGGACACTTCAAATCAGGCATAACCACCTTGAGTATTCCCTTTGGAGACAGTTTGCCTGTGCCCCAGGGGAAACTTAAGAGCTACTCTTTAAAAGTTATTTTGTTAATTATAAGAGTAAAAAAATAGATTACTATGGAATATGTATAAATTATGAAGAAATGAAACAATCTGTTATCCAAAGACCCAGAGACAACTTCTAACACCAATTTGATGTATAGCCCTCTAACTTTTTGCATGTCAAATGTTCCACACAGCCTTACCTCAGAAATTCCTCATTAAAGATTTTAATTAATAATGTATGCAAATGATTTAAATTAAATAATACCAAATGTCCAATAATGAAAAACAAATAATATGCCCTACCCTTCTCCACCCATAGTCCTATTCCCCTGAGGCAAATTTTAAGCATTTTTAAAAAAGCATTTCTGTTTAGAATTCATTGGGTGATTACCTCCATACTTCTAAATAAGATGCTATTTATTAATTTAGCAACTTTAGTCTTTCTGTTGACTTTCTATTGTGATAGTGGAGTTCGCTCATTTCTATTCCACTCCCACCTCCTCCCACAACTTTCCTAAATATAGTAGTTAAATCACTATTCTCAGAGCTTTCCCTAGTCTCCTCTTCAACCTCAAATAATACAATTAAACCCCCATTTCCTGTCCCCCCTACCATAGATGGTATCTCTTTACTCCTCACCCTGTAAGGGAAGGACCAGGCACTCCCACCCTTCCCTTCACCTCTTTTCCCTTCCACCTCCCAACTTCCGTCAGCCTGATCCATACTTTTACATTTTGTTCTGAAATCCTCATTGTTATTTATGTTTGTGTAAGGTTGATTGTAAGAGTTAAAGGCCAGAAATTAATGTTTATTTTATTTTGGCTATATAAATATAGGTCACAGCAGATCAAAGTTGTGAACTAGGATTACTTTTATTTCTTTATGGGACCAATGTCCCTACTCAATAGAGAATGTTTCTTGAACAAATAAGTTATTTATTTATTTATTTTACATTCCACCAATTTCCTTTATTTTATCCTCATATTATATTTTCCAAGCTTTTAATCTATTTTTCAAGCTGTTTTTCTATTGATTCTTTTTTTAAAAAATATATTTTATTGATTTTTTTCAGAGAGGAAGGGAGAGGGATAGAGAGTTAGAAACATCGATGAGAGAGAAACACCCATCAGCTGCCTCCTGCACATCTCCTACTGGGGATGTGCCCGCAACCCAGGTACATGCCCTTGACCGGAATCAAAACTGGGACCTTTCAGTCCGCAGGCCGACGCTCTATCCACTGAGCCAAACCGGTTTCGGCTCTATTGATTCTGTTCACCTTTTCCCCCTGTGAGAAATGGTTCACCTGTCCAAATTTCAAATGACGGACTAGGAAACAGAAGCATGGTGAAAATGAAGCTTTTAATAACACGCTTGAGAGCTTGTGCCCATTTTATAGGATCACACGTGGGGCAAGGAACAGAGCCTATTTATTTAGACCCTCCTCCAGGTCCTCATTGGCTGAGGACTATTTGGTCACCTATTTCCTAATAGGTTGCCTAGGTCTTGCTGTCTCCCAGTGGGTCATTTAAAAAAATGGGCTGGGGCTTTCTCTAGTTGCCTACACCTCCCTTTGTCTAGCAGTGGTCGGCAAACTCATTAGTCAACAGAGCCAAATATCAACAGTACAATGATTGAAATTTCTTTTGAAAGCCAAATTTTTAAAACTTAAACTATATAGATAGGTACATTGTTATTAACTTAATTAGAGTACTCCTAAGGCTTAGGAAGAGCCACACTCAAGGGGCGAAAGAGCCGCATGTGGCTCGCGAGCCGCAGTTTGCTGACCACTGGCTAGGCAATGATGGCGAACCTTTTGAGCTCAGTGTGTCAGCATTTTGAAAAACCCTAACTTAACTCTGGTGCCGTGTCACATATAGAAATTTTTTGACATTTGCAACCATAGTAAAACAAAGATTTATATTTTTGATATTTATTTTATATACTAGAAGCCCAGTGCACGAAATTCGTGCACTGGCGGTGGGGGGGGGGGGGGAAGGTCCCTCAGCTCGGCCTGCACCCTCTCGCAGTCAGGGACCCCTCACTCCTTACCATCCTCCTGCTCGCTGCTCCTTAGTGCTACCGCTGCTGCGCTTGCCAGCTGTGAGCCTGGCTTCTGGCTGAGCGGCGTGCCCCCTGTGGGAGCACACTGACCACCAGGGGGCAGCTCCTGAGTTGAGCGTCTGCCCCTGGTGGTCAATGCACGTCATAGCGACCAGTCTTTCTACCAGTCAGTCAATTTGCATATTAGGCTTTTATTATATAGGATTTAAATGCCATTTAACAAAGAAAAATCAACCAAAAAATGAGTTCGCGTGTCACCTCTGACACGCGTGTCATAGGTTCGCCATCACTGGGCTAGGGGAATCTTCCTAGGTTAGGACGTGCTATCAGCCACATGTACAGCTCCCATTCTCTCTCTCCACCCCCACATCCTGTTTGCTCTGGGGAAATTCAGCAGCCACCTGGCCACATGCTGTTTCTTTTCTATGAAGATAAATCAGAGGCATATTTCTTACACCCCCAAGCAAACTAAAACAAGAAACCTCTCCCTGCAGCTCTCCGTAGTTCTTTATCTTCCTGCCCTTGTTTTCTCTGGGGCTGCAGCGTGGTTGCCATATTGCAATTTCCTTTCATGCTTTCAATGACTTTAAGACTGTGATAGCTTCCTCTTTCTTAGTTTACACTCATTTTGCTGGAGTATATCCTTGGTAACTCCCTAGGGTAAAATATATAGGAGGTAAATTTTAGAGTACTTTCAGACTGCAAATGCCTTAATTCTGTTTTCAGCCAATTAATAATGTATATGAAATTCTAGGCCAAACATCAAATCCCTCAAAGTAGAGTTTGTTTCTTTTTCTCTGAACTATTTTAGCATCCACTCTTTGTTCTTGATGTTCTGAAAGTTTTGGTGGTTATATCTAGGTGTAGATCTTTTTTCATTCATTGTACTGGGACCCTAGCAATCAAAGACACATGCCCTTCTTCATCTTAGAAAATTATTTACTATTTTTATTTTATAGCTTCCCATTGTTTTAACTTCTCTTTTTTAGAATTCCTGTTATTTAGACGTCAAACCTCTAAATCACTCCTTTGTATCTTTTGTCTTTTCTGTCATATTTTGCATTTCCTTTGACATATTAAAATTTATATTTGGGAGATTTCTTTAACATCATCATTTGAAATTATTCTTCTTATTAATTTTGACAAACATTTTTCACTTTAAAGAGCTCCTTTTTGTTCTCTGATTGTTTCTTTTTCATAGCACCCTTTTCTAGTTTTACCATTGTGACTTATTTTCCCAGTTGCCTCCGAGGCTTTTAGAAGTTTTTGTTTATTTTCATAAATCTCTTCTGTTCTATGAATTATCTCTATTTCCTCTAGAATCACATTTTTGCCTATTGGTCCATTTTTCCTTACTTTTTCCTGTTGCTGACTTTCCGCCCAGGTCTGTTTACTTTGGTTTTTCATTTTTATTTAAGGTTGAGGGAATAAGGAGGCTGATAGGAAGTTTGAAGAGCATAAGACAGAGTTTGTCCACTCTCAGGCTTCTCGCTAGAGAAAGTTGGCAGGAAGCCAGTTTGTTGTTCTTTTTAAAGGTCTCTAAGGGCAGGAACGCAAAAGGCTCCACTCCACACTTCCAGAGTCCATATTGGCTGCCCTAATTCTTCCCAGGTGGTCTGTACAATCTCTTCAGAAATAAGCCCTCCAATGTCTGACCTAGAGAAGGTGATTGGCACTTGTCTAATTTGGGCAAACAGAGGTGTCAGCTGCTGCATATGTAGACCTTCAGTGGTTTTCAGCTCCATTTGCATGCCTGCTTTCTGGGATCCTTTTCATTTCCAGCCTGAGTCATCTCCCAGTCTGTCCATCGACAGCCTTGGGAAATTTGTTAAAATCTGTCTCTGCCGATGGCCCCTTTCTTGTTTTCTTCTTTATTGTGGGTTTGTGCCATTGTAATTCCTTTATTGTTATTTTAATGAAGGAGTCTCAGAAGATATTTATGCTAAATCCTTAACCTGAACTAGAAGCTTGAAATAGCCATTTAAATTGCCATGTGGTACTCATCACGTGGTTGTACCTTCAATTGTAGCAAATGTATAAACAATGTTGTGATGAAGATCCAGGCAGCTAGATCTTTATATACATTCATGACTAGTTATTAGACTAAATTGTGAGAATTGCTGCATCAAAATAGAAGCACCTATTTAAATTTTTTTTTTTAATTTCAGAGGAAGGGAGAGGGAAAGAGAGGTAGAAACATTAATGATGAGAGAATCATCGATTGGCTGCCTCCATGACCCCTACTGGGGATCGAGCCCGAAACCCGGGCATGTGCCCTTGACTGGAATCAAACCCAGGACCCTTCAGTCCGAAGCTCTGTCCACTGGGCCAAACCAGCTAGAGTAGAAGCACCTATTTTTTTAAATAAAATTAAATCTTAACCTTAGAGTCTAGCAATTCCACTCCTAGGTAATTACTGAAGAGAAATGAAAACATATTCCCACACAAACACTTGTACACAGATGTTCACAACAACTTTATTCTATGCACAAGGGCCCCAAACTGGAAAGGACCCAAATGCCCATCAACTGATGAGTGGCTAAACAAATTGTTATATGTTTATAGAATAGAATACTATTCATAAATAAAAGAGAACAAACTACTGATACCATAACAACATGAATGAATCTGAGAAACATGCCCAGTGAAAGAAGCTAGACACAAAAGAGAACATAATGCCTTATTCTAATTTGCATGAAATCTAGAATAGGCAAAAAAAATCTATAATGAAAGCAGATTAATGGTTGGCTGAGTAGGGGTGAGGGAACAAGAAATGTTTTTGGGGTGATGTAAATGTTCTATATCCTGATTAAAGTGATAATTGCAAAGGTATATATTTTTATAAAAACTCACCAAACCAGGTTGTTCTGCCCCACCTGTGCGAACAGTCGGTAGCCTGTCAATGCTGGCCAATGGCCATGGCCCCAGTCCTTGGATTGTAAATTGGCGACTAAAGCTCTAGACAAGGCCCTTGTCCTGATAGCTGCAGCGGGCAGCCCTGTCTGTGGCCCACCCCCTCCTGCGATACCGAAGGGGGCAGGAGCCAGAGGGCCACTGTCCACCGAGACTTCTCTACTGGCTGTGCTCCTTCTGGCGGGAGGTATCGCAGGGATGCTGGTGCTAAAGCAACAGGTTGCTCCTTGGATCTGGTAAAAGTTTCAGTATTGTGCCGAGGCCAGCTCAGCCAAGGGTTCGAAAGCCTGAGTGAGGGCGCAAAGGATGAAGAATTGACAGGCAAGAGAGGATAAGCTGGGTCTAGGTCAGGGGTGGGCAAACTTTTTGACTCGAGGGGCCACAGTGGGTTCTTAAACTGGACCGGAGGGCCGGAACAAAAAGCATGGATGGAGTGTTTGTGTGAACTAATATAAATTCAAAGTAAACATCATTACATAAAAGGGTACGGTCTTTTTTTTTTTTTTTTTTTTTTTTTTTAGTTTTATTCATTTCAAACGGGCCGGATCCCGGCCCTCGGGCCGTAGTTTGCCCACGGCTGGTCTAGGTGGATCTCCTGTGCCTGGCTGAGGCCACACAGAGAGATCCAGAGGCAAGCTGAGCCTTTATTTTATAGCCAGAGGTAAACAAGGTAGTGGTCACCACAGTTACAATGTTCTTGTGAGTTTCACTTGTTTTGGCAGCACTTGCTACATCTCCCTCAGCCCATTAGCTACCCAGATAAGATCTAGGGAGGTCATAAGGTCAAGCCTAATTATGCTAAGAGGACTGTGCCCTCTAAGCTGGGACTTGTTTGTGGCTTTGCCAACAGGTCAGTCTGAGGCTTAACCCTATAGCCGGGCCCTACAAGTACAAGTTCACAATCACCATTACAAACATTTAGGAGTACTTTCTACCTTGCGTGCTGTTCCCCAAAAGGAGGGATACCTTGGATTGTATACAGGGAATGGTGCAATGATGATTTGAATCTTTCCCTATGGTGCAATCCAGTTTATGGCGTCTGAGCACTATAAAACGTTCATTACTACAAAGCTGGGGGTTTCCGGTCATGGGCACAGATTAATGGCTGGATTCAGGGCAGGTCTGACAGCGGTATCTGTACTTACCCTCTTGACATGGTTAGAGATCACCTAGCATTCCAGGTGAAAGGGGAACATACTTACACAGGAATTACTCATGCATTCAAAACAATTTATGCAAAGGAAGTGGTTCCTTGGACTGTACTGAGGCCTGATGCCTATTATACCAGGATAGGCTCTATATGTAGGTGTTTTATTTTTTACTTTTGGTACCTTAGAGAGTGTTGGGCTTTCCCAGGCGCCCACCCTTCTTGGCAGGCCTTCATCAGATAATCCTATTGTCTTAGTTTTGAAAACTCACATAAACTCACTTTGTGGTGGTGTGGCTGGAGCAATAGCACAGAAAATATCCTGCCCCAAAGCTGCTCTCTTTCTGGTGGAGACTATTAGGTCACTGTTTCCTGTTTGAAAGGCACCTTCAGCTTTCGGTGCATTTGAAGAACAGAAATGAGGGTGTGCCCAGCTCCCAGAATGGGGCTGCTGCTCAGTTCCAGCCTCCCCGGCATTCCCACCTGCCCCAAGTTGGCTCTTCTGGGAGTCCCTGACATTGAGCAGAATTCTCCTTGAGGGCCTGTGCTTGCTATCTCCACGCCTGATGAATGCTGGATCCATGTAACATGGAATTCTCCACAGGAGTAAGGGAAGCTCATACAGGGAGCACCCACGTCAGAGCTTTCCATCACCACAGTCTCCTGAGAGCCCAGTCTGCCCACAAAGACCTTCTCTCTGGAAGATAAGTGTCCAGTGTTCACGCCACTGCTCAGGACCAGCTCTGAATATCCCTAATGGCTCCGAGGCACAATGCTCACTCTGTCTTTTCAAGGCTTTTGGTTTTGTTTCCAAAATGTCAACAGGTAACGGTAAGTGCTGATTAAACAGGCAGAAGAACCTTGCCCAAGGAGAGTGCTCACTGCCCAATCTTCATCCAGCCCTTTCAGCTCTGCCCACACGACAGGGCAGTGGGCAGGTGGGCCTGGCTGTGCCACTCTGTGTAGTCGGGACACTGTCTTCCCCTTTGGGGCTTGGGGTTTTCTTCAATTCTTTGACGCTGGAAAGAACTCACAGCAGATGCTCAGGAGTAGGAAAGGTCTGTGGTTTCACTTACCATTAGAGCAGGCTCAGCCACCAGGCTAGGTCTTTTTGTGAAACGCAGTTTCCCTCCAGCCCCTAATCAATCCCATTCCCACCAGTAATCTTTGCATCAGTAATTGTGGTCCTAAGTTCTATGTTGTAAAACAATAGTTATCTTCTCTCTCTCTCTCTCTCTCTTTCCCTCTCTCTCTCTCTCTCTCTCTCTCTCTCTCTCTCTCTCTCTCTCTCCACACACACACACACACACACACACACACACACACACACATCTGTAGTTTGGGCTCCTCCTCATACTACATCAGCTGAAGCTGCTCACCTGAGGGCTTTTGATGACTCACTTACTCGCTGGCTGTTGGAGCCTGGCCAGGCCTGGAGGCTTAGTTCTTTCCACGTGGCCTCTCCAGTGGCCTGGGCTTCCTCACAACATGATGGCTGAGTGCCAAGGGTGAGCATCCAGAGAGAGAAAGCCAGGTGGAGTTGTATCGCCTTTTGTGACCCAGCCTGAGAGTCACATAGTGTCTATTGGTTGAACAGTCACAAAGTCCCACTCGGGCCTCAGGGGAAAGGATTTCACCTCTTAATGGGGGAGTGGCAAGGTGTGGAAGAGCAGGTGGGACCAGAAATATTCTTGCATACATTTTGAGGAAATACAATCTATCATACCACCTATGTAGGTACCTCTAGATAATATACTATTGAATTTTGCATGTTTTAGACTTTATAGAAATATTTATACTAAATATAGTCTTCTATAACTTTGTTCCCCCAACATTTGAGTTATTTATATTATTAGGAGAAGTTTGTTCAATTTTGGAACTAACTGTGTGATATTTCATTGCAATCAGTTACCACAATTTGGTTGTCCGTTTTTCTGTTGGATATTTATGTTGTTTCCAGCCCCCCTTTTGAGGGGAACTGTGTTTATGTGTTTAGCTATTTTTATAGTGCTGCTATGACCATTCTGTAGAACTTGGCTAGTTCATTTGAGCCTAGAGCAATAGTTCTCAACCAGGGGTTGAGCAGTAAAGACAAAGTCACCACTGCATGTACTACTGGGTACATTTTTCTAAAGCATTTTACATCAAAGGAAAGGCCCCATTGATTTTTAGCAATGTCAGGGACATTCAGCAAATGTCCCAGACATTTTTTGTTTTCATGACTGGATTAAGGACCATTGCCACTGGCATGTTGTGGGTAGAGGCCAGGGATGCTGTAAACATCCTATGACAGACAGGACAGCCCATGACAACAAGGAATTATCTGGTCCAAGCTGTCAATCATGCCAAGTTGAGAAACCCTAGCTTAGAGCATACATGTAGGAGTAGAATTCCTAGGTGATAGGGTATTTATAGTTCCAAGTTTACTTTAAGGTACTCACATAGTTTCCCAAGTGGTTAGACCAGTTTATACTCCACCAGCATGGAATGCTCCACATCCTTTGATATTGTCAACCTTCTTAATTTTTGCTAATTCATGTTTTCTTCTCTCTGAAATGCTTGTGCATGTGTCCTGCCTTTTTTTATAGAACTGATTTGTAGGAGTTCTTTACATATTCAGGGTATTAATCCTTTGTTGGTTGTGTGTGTTGCAAATATCTTTTCCCAGTTGGTGGCTCATCTTCTCACTTCTTTATAGTGCTTTTGATGAACAGACGTTCTTAAAATTTTATGTGGTTAATCTCATTAATCTTATAATAGCCTCATTTACTAGTACAGTTTGCAATTTGGGGTCAATATTAAAGAAAATCTGTCCAGCCATGAGTTTTCACTGCCTCCCAAACCTGGCAGACTATTGGGCGCTCTTCCCTTCCAGTTGGTGAGACCTGGTGTTCCTCTTGCTGACCCAGAGGTAGCTGTCCATCTTCATCTTCTGCCACGATTGCTTGGTCCTAGTGTACGGTAGAGGACTTCAGCCTTGATTATCTGATGGACTGTACTTTCTCTGCTGATTCTGGACCCTTTCCGTGGCCTCTCTATCCCTGTCCACCAGGACCTGACTCTGATGCCTGGGGACTGGCCTCAAAATGAACTGACTTCTCTGAAACCACAGTGCCCAGCAGTGTCAGCACTGCCGAAATGCCCCTTAGATATCGCCTTGCCAGGATTGAGCCCCAGTTTCCTACAGTACTGGGATAGCTTTATCTGGACCCATCTGAGACCCTCTCCCAGGGCTGGGGTCAATAATGGGGTGGAGCTGAAGATGCCAAATGGTGCCCAGGAACACTTCTGCTCACAAGAGGGGCGCCCAAGAGAAGCCTGTCTGCTCTGACACTGTACCTTCAAGCCAGCCTGCCCACCCCGTGACCCTTAAAGCTGACCACAGTTGAAGGACAGCCTTGGAGCTCTCTGTTCCATCCAGGGCAGCCAACCTGTACAGAACTTTGTTTCATTCCCCCTTTAGCTCCACCCATGTCCCAACTTTGGCGCCTCTTCCTCCTGGGCTCTCTCATCCTTAGACTTCACATTGGTCTAGGTTTTTCTTGCTTTGACACTCAGCACCTTGTAAGGGGGTTGAATGAAGCTCACCTTTTGGTTCTAACTGTTCCCATCGGCCCCAGGAAAGGTACCTTATCTTGGCTCAAGCTCCCATGACCCAAACCCATGTATTTGGGAAAACTTGAAGGTAAAGGTTTCCAAGTGTCCAGTCTGAACAATTTCCAGGCCAAGGAGAACATAACTCTTAAGGTGGGGAACAAAGAGAAGGTGAAAGCAAGAGTCAAAGCAGCCAGCAGTAGAAAGATAGAGGAGGATGGGTAGGTAGAGTGAGGGAACCTGAGACCCGGAAATGTACACGATGGAGAGCTAGCATGGGGGGAGTTCTAGCACCCTAGTTAAGAGCACAGCCTTTGTTGAAGACTTTCCTAACCTTAATGTGCATGATCTCAGGCAGATTATCCTCCCAGAGCCCTGTTTTCGTCATCTGTAAAGTGGGATTGGCAAAGAGTAAATTATTGTATGAAGAGTAAATGATAATAAATATGTAAAGTATTTTCAACGTATTTGGCACAAAGTATTCAGAATGGCAGCTGTTACCATCGTCAGTCCATAAACAGAATGCCAGCTACCAAGTTTTTTTTTTTAATTGATTTCAGAGAGGAAGGAAGAGGGAGAGAGAGATAGAAACATCAATGATGAGAGAGAATCACTGACTGGTTGCCTCCTGCACGCCCCCCACTGGGGATCGAGCCCACAACCCCGGGCATGTGCCCTTGTCCGGAATCGAACCTGGGACCCTTCAGTCGCCAGGCCGACACTCTATCCACCGAACCCAACTGGCTAGGGCCCAAGTTGTTTCTTATGGGTGTATTGGAACAGACCAGGGGTTAGTAAACTGTGGCCTGTGGGCCACATCCAGCTTACTGACTGTTTCTGTATGACCCTTGAGATAAGAATGGTTTTTACACGTAGAAATGGTTGACAAATGAAATTCAAATTTGAGTGTTCGTAAATAAAGTTTTCCTGGAACATAGCCATGCTATTTGTTTTATATTGTCTTATTTCCTACCTCTTTACAGAAAGTTTGCTGGCCCCTGGCATACACTCCGCAGACTAGGGCAAATGCTTTAGTCAGTGAAACCTTGCAGGATTGGGCTACCTCCTCCACTCCCCAGCTCTACGCACACTGGTTACCTTTCTCTGCCTACCAGCCCTCCCCTAGTGCCCCAGAGAACCTTCTAGTCAAGCCAGCAGCATTTGACACAATGCACTGATGTCTGGATTCTGAACAATGAGGCTGAGTCATTGCAAGACCATACAAGGGAGCCAGGACAGGACTGTTTTGAGATTAAAATAAAATGTGTAGAAGTGCTCTGTAAATGCAGTGGTTATTATTATTCAGCAAATAATGGTTTCCATGTGTTTTATTCTTTGTTTAATAATGTGTGTACAGCCCTTTTCTTTAAACCAAAATGTCTTATTAACCAGAATGCTCACATTTCTTAGCAAACCAAGTAAGTTTTTAACCCACATGAAATCATCCATTCATCATGTCAAACTCCACCCTCAAAATGGAGTTTTGAGCTCCCGAGCTGTTCCTAGAGAAAAACCCTGGCTCCTGCCATCTTTTTTATGTTTCCTCTTTACTTCTTGTTCATCTGTCTCCATTTTTTCTCTGGTTTCTGTGCTTTAGACCACTTGATTGCTGTAGGTAGCTGAGTAGAGAGCAGATAAAAGTCATTGCATTTGAAGAAGCCAAGGAGTTGGAGGCCAGGGTTTTAAGAGATTCATCAGCCAGATTTTGGCATTTCCCAAGGTGATAGTAAGTGCTGTGAGCCAATTCTTCAATAACTATAATGGGAGACCCAGTGTTTGGTAGGGGACACCCATGAAGAAAAGCAGAGGGGAGAAGAGGTGGATGGCAGGAGAATCAAAGGATGTTTTTATAAAGGAGGGGACAAGCAGAGCACCAGGGGGAGTAAGACAATGCTGGTCTCCTCTGGGTCCCTATGTCCTGCCACCTTCCCTGGAGATGGTGGTAAAGGAAGGCTGGGAAGAGCCCTCACGGAGGAGTGAAGGAGCACTGGGGAGGAAAGACTGAGGTTTGGGGTGTTGTTTACCTTCCAAGGGGCCCCAGAGGATATACTGGGGAAGGGTGATAGCAAATTCCAGGAGCAGTGGGGGGAGGGGAGGGGAGGTCAGCAGGAGTATGGTGAGAACAATTCAGGGTTTAGGGCAGCGGTTCTTAACCTGTGGGTCGCGACCCCTTTGGGGTCGAACGACCCTTTCACAGGGGTCGCCTAAGACCATCGGAAAACACGTATAAAATTACATATTGTTTTTGTGATTAATCGCTATGCTTTAATTATGTTCAATTTGTAACAATGAAAATACATCTCCTGCATATCAGATATTTACATTACAATTTAAAACAGTAGCAAAATTACAGTTATGAAGTAGCAACGAAAATAATTTTATGGTTGGGGGTCACCACAACATGAGGAACTGTATTAAAGGGTCGTGGCTTTAGGAAGGTTGCGAACCACTGGTTTAGGGTAGAGACATGTCCTCAGGGGGTTGCATTTCCGGTGGAAGCCAAGGTTAGCGGGAACCTGAGTCACCCTAGGATTAGCTGGTTCCACATTCCAGATGAAATGCTAGGGTTAGGTTGCTCTTGTTCAGAGAGCAGGGGAGGAGAGAGAGGGTATGGGCAAGAGAAGCCTGATGCCCCCTGAGGGGATGGGAGGTGGATATTGTAGCTGCCACAAGCCAGTCCCTTGGTGTAAGTGTGTTAATAAGATGCTTGTACCAGGACTATATGTGTTGGTGACTTTATATAATTTCCTGGACAACTTCAATACTATGCAGTTACTTAAAGCGCTGAAGGAAGAGGCTCAGGTTTCTGATGACATCTGTCAACATGACTAATGCTGCCCTGGAATGTCCTTCCCCAGGTACCGGTGGGGCTCACCCTTCACCCAGGTTTCTCTCAAAGACGGGCCTCCTCTGTCCCCTGTACCCCAAACAACTCTCACCACCACTTGCTGCCATCTCACCCTACTTTATTTCCCTTCATTCTACATATGTCCACCTGACACATTCTATATTTTTATTAGTTAACTGTCATCCCCACTAGAATGTAA
>NW_005873203.1:0-27786 GCF_000147115.1 Myotis lucifugus
CACTCCCTCTCTGAATAAATAAAAATATATTTTAAAAAAACCATTCATTTAAAATAAATTGACAAATTTATTCATTAGCTGGAGTTTCCACTGAAAACTAAGCTTATTATATTTAACCTTGTAAATCTTAAAATAGACAACAAATGAAGAAAATAAAACTATTTATTTCGAATGTTAAAAGATGAAAATCATTATTTATTTCAGAGAGGGAGAGGTGAGAGAGAGGGATAGAAACATCAATGATGACATAGAATCATTAATTGCTGCCTCCTGCATGCCTATGATTGGGGATCAAGCCCTCAACCCAGCATTGTCCTGAATGGGAATAATTGAACTGTGACCTCTTATTTCATAGGTTGATGCTCAACCACTGAGTCATGCCAGCCGAGCTTAATGTTAAAGATGAAAATGTGTTTAAAAATATAAGCAATGTTTTCTTTCTAGGATCTGTGGCTGTTGGCTTCTGTATTGTAATTTTCAAGTAGAAAAGAGCTGAGAGTCCTGTAGTGGATTTCGCCATTTTTATTCTCAATAGAAGGAATTATGTTGCAGCCATATATTTAGCCAGATGTTTGTAAATATTGTTTTTATTTCTTTCTGGATATCTAAGATATCGATATAGATTAAATATAGATAGACATTGATTTTATATCTATTAAATATAGATAGACATTGATTTTATAAATATCTATATCTATATCTATATAAATATATATATCTACACTAATAAAAGAGAAACATGCAAATTGGTGTCACTCTGCTATGCCCACCAGCCCATCAGAGTGACTATGCAAATTAACCCAACAAAGATGGCAGTTAATTTGCATATGTAGGCACAGAGCAAAGACTGATGGCTCTGGCCGGAGTGAAGACTGACGACTGAAGAGGCTTGGCTTCTCTGCTGCGGCCAGACCAAAGGCCTGGGTCCTGGGTGCTGGAGGAAAACCAGTGCAGGCAGCCAGGGGAAGGAAGGCCTATTGCATGAATCTTCATGCAATGGGCTTCTAGTATATATATATATATGATAGATAGATAGACAAAAAGCCAGAGACCAGAACACCGCGGCCCCTTGCTCAGGACAGCCTTGCCCTCCCAGAGGGGACTCCCACCTTGATTAGGGGTGTGGCCAGCCTGCAAACCACCATGGCCCCTTGCCCAGGCTGGCCTCACCCCCAGTGGGGACCCCCCACCCAGATCCAGGGCCCCAATCAGGGCAGGACAGCAGGTCCCCACCCATCCACCAGACCTCTATTCCTATATAATAAAAGGGTAATATGAAAATTGACCCTAAAGGCAGAACAACCAGAACTACCGCTAGACTAGTCACTATTGAGGTGCACTCACCACCTCTCGGTCCCTTTCCCTGGCTGGCAGGTTCTGATCTCCTGGTGGCGATCGGGGAACTGAGGGTGGGTGGTGGGGGATGTGGGTGGTGCAAGGCCAAGGCCCCTGCCCCACCAGTCGTCCCACACACAGAGGGTGACCTGTGGCAGGGGCAGGGCCGGCAAGTGGGCAGGAACAGCTGACCTCTCAGTCCCTTCCCCCGGCCATCAGGCACCAATCACCTGATGGCGAAAGGGGAACTGGGGGGAGGTGCCGGCAGGGGGTGGGGCCAGCTGTCGGAAGCCAGGGAAGGTGGCCCTAATCACAGGCCAGGCCTAGAGAACATACCTACACACAAATTTTGTGCACTGGGCCTCTAGTAGGTATATATTATTGTTAACCATTACACATTTCTTCCAAACTCTCATAAGATATTTGAAAGCCAATTTAAGGGAGCGTTGGTCTGTTGAAATAAACTGAATCAGTTTTTAAGCTAGTGTCTTTGGGTCAGCATTCTGGAAAATAGTAAGCAATAAAGGTACATAAACCTTAATGATGTTGATTCCAAATTAGTCAATGCTCACTTCTCTACACCTTCTGACTGACTATATTTTACTGTTACAAATAAGAAATTTAGGAATTGCTCATGTATTTTTTTACATGGCAGTTAGAGTAGGACATTAAATCAATACATTATGTGTGATTATTCTTAGCTTTTTAATGTGTCAAAGCAGATTCTGTAACTGGGAATTAATTGAATGTTGTGAACAGCTTTGTAAACATTTGCTCTAAAATGTAAAAAAACAAAACAGATATATTGCTGTTTCTGGAAATTTCTGAGGACAAGAAGGACAAGGTAACCTATCTTATCTAATAAAGAGGGAATATGCAAATTGACTGTCATGTTGTAACAGTCAAGATGTCCGTACCCACAGTGGAGGCCAAGTTCCCATAACAAGCCTTAACGAGCAATCAGCAGGAACTTGAGGCTGCGTGGCACTGGGCTGGGGCAGGGGACCTGAGGCTGTGCCCTGTGCTTAGTGGGGCTTGACAGGGGACCTCAGGCCACGCCCCCTCAACCCAGGTGCCGGGTCGGGGGACCTCAGGCCGTGCCCCCTGCCATGCGGGGCTTGACGGGGGACCTCAAAGTGCACCGCCTAGCCTAGACCAGGCCAGGGGACCTCAGGCCATGCCCCCCACTCCAGCACCGGGCTGGGGGACCTCATGCCACGCCCCCTGCCCTGGCCTGGGGCAGGGGAACTCAGGCTGTAACCCCTGCCCAGCGGGGCTTGACGAGGGTGGGGCTGGCTAGGTCTGGATCTTGCCCAATGTGGGTGGGGCCGGCCGGGTCTGGGTCTTGTGCGATTTCGAGGCGCATGTGGGTGGGCAGGAACTTGACTCTGGGTCCCACGGCATGCCCCAGACTCTGACAAGTGGAAGGTTTTCATATACATTTTTACTAATATTCTTTCATCTCTGACATTGCTATTACAGAGAAAGGGAAAATAGCAATATTAAAATATTTCCTCTAATTAATTCCCTTTTAATGTGCATGAATTTTGTGCACTAGGCCACTAGTTAAGTCATAAAAATCTCTTAATAGTAACTTCTGTGTATATGCTTGTGTGTGTGTACACACATTTGTCCTAAACCCTGGGTAGCTCCCATATTACAGGCACTATTCAAAACACTAAGAAATAAGCAAACAGAATAATTTCTTGTTCTATGATGAAATCCAGTCTTAATTTATTCAAGAAGGATGTCCATTGCCAGAGCACTTAAGGCTTGGTTGTTTTTCTCACCTGAAAGTTTGATATCCAAAGAATAGCCTGGGAAACAGTCATTCTATTTGAGGTTATAAATAAGTTATAAATAGACATTAGACATCCTTGTCTTCTAGAAATGGCAACTACACAAGTCTACTAACCAATAAGCAAGAAGTATGTGGACTGTGTAGGTCTACGTGTGTGTATGTGTGTGTTTGTGTGCACACGCATGCACATGTTGCCTTAGAAATGGGTAATCTTCTCAAACGCCACATTGTCATAGCTTTTGTCCTTGGGATCGTAGCCTGGACTGTGGACCAGGCTTTCTCTCCTGAGTCCATTCTGTAAGACAGATTCAGTTCCTTGTTTCCAGGTACTGCCATTCTCAAGTGTTTCCTGAGGAAAGGGGAAACACATATTAGTGAAATCGTCTTGATGTATTAGGAAGCAAATCGAGGGACTGTTACTTAGGCCTCCTGATCAAAAAAATGATATGTACTGGTAAATATGAAAGTAACACAATTAACTGACCCAGGGCACTTTCTAATTGATAACTTTGACACCTCAATCCATGTAGATACTATTTCTAATGATGATACAATCAAAAAGAATAATTTAGTGAGCCTTTACAGTATGTCGTGTGTTGTGTGAAAAAAATTATATATATATATATATATATATATATATATATATATATATATATATATATCTTATTAAGCAAACCTGTGTCTCTGATAGTGGTATGGTGGGGGCATAACTGGGTACCTGTATACAGATGCTCCTATACAGAGGCTGCTCGATAATACAGATGCTCCTATACAGAGGCTGCTCGATAATACTCTTTGGCAGCGGAGCCTAATAGTGACATGCTACGTGTTCCCTCCCACTCTCAACTCAGCCTTGGGGCCAGAAACTGCCTGTATCAACAGAACTTACCATTTATTTGAAGAAAATCTTGCCCAGAAAGATAAATATGTAAACTACTTGATAATTTGATTCCTTCCTTCTAGAACTTATTCAAAATCCACTCATCCAAACAATAAACTGCTCAGTCAGCTGCCTCCTCAGCAGAATAGATTTCCTCCCCATCCGGAACCCCTGTCCAGATGGTGTGCATCTTACTGAAGTAACTGTTCAACTCAGCTTCACTTCATGGACATGTTCTTACGGTATTTTGGGGGAAAGGAGAACAATTGACACCTTGTCAGGGGTCCTCAAACTTTTTAAACAGGGGGCCAGTTCACTGTCCCTCAGACCATTGGAGGGCCGGACTATAGTTTTAAAAAAAACTATGAACAAATTCCTATGCACACTGCACATATCTTATTTTGAAGTAAAAAAACAAAATGGGCACAAATACAATATTTGTATTTGCATGTGGCCCGTGGGCCATAGTTTGAGGACCGCTGCCTTAGGTGATGTGGTTAGGGTGAGGAGTCCCCCTCCTAGAATGCTAAAAGAATGAAATGTCTGGGACTGAAAGGATGATAATAAACTCTATCTAAAAAGGGGAAAAAAATACAACACATCGGCCATTAGTCAGGCTAAAAGGATAGACACACATAAGACTAGGCACAAATGTAGCGGAAACATTGCTCCCCTCAAGGTTCTGCACTTGTCAAATGCCACAACAACTTTCTAGTGGTTAGTGCTTTTTAGCCCACGCTGCTGCAGACAGCTTTGTTTTCATACTCGCTTCCCTTCAACCGCTCCCAGAATTTTTTAGCAGCAACCCAAACCCAAAATACATGCCAATCTCCCCTCCTGTTGAGGGTGGCATTCCCTGGTTCCCCTGGAGTGCCCCCCACTCTTGCTGCATCAAGTCAGTAAGTCTAATTTGGTCTAACCACAGGCCTTGGTCTTTGGATGATGTGATCCCGATAGTACCTGGACAGTGTCTCTAGCCCTGCCTGGCCAAAACACAGTTCTCAGTGGGGTGAGAACAGTGGGGAGAATTTTGTATCCTGCTGCTGCTTCTCTAACTGAAGAAATGCTCCCAATAAATCTTACTTTATATTCACGTTCCATGGAACTAGAGATGTTTGTGCACAGGTTGTGCTGCAGTCCACCCCAGTTCTAAGATAAAAGCTGAAGTTCAGAGAGGTTAAGTAACTAACCCAAGGAAAGTAAGGCATGAAACCAGGGTTAAACCCAGGGCTGACTCCAAAGCCCATACTTTTCACCACTATATGAGACTGTGCTCCTATTTTATCCCTTTTCTGGCATTCATTTTTATATTTTTCCTACAATTCACCCTCAGAAGGGTTCAAAGGAATTCTGGAAATCGATCACTTGCCAAGACAACAATTTAGCCCAGAGGCACATTTAGCTACAACACAATTACTTGCTTAAAAGCTAATTGGCTGAGCCCTAGCTGGTTTGGCTCAGTGGATAGAGTGTCAGCCTGTGGACAGAAGGATCCCAGGTTCGATTCCAGTCAAGAGAACATGCCCGGTTGTGGGCTCAATCCCCAGTAGGGGATGTGCAGGAAGCAGCCAATCAATGATTCTCATCATTGATGTTCCTATCTATCTCTCCCTCTCTTTTCCTCTCTGAAATCAATAAAAACAAATAAATAAAAGCTGTAAAAAAGAAAAAAGGCTAATTGGCTGAGATAACTGAAGTTGAGACCCAGATTCCTTCAAGTTCTAACACTCACTGCCTTCCCTCCCCACGCCTGCCTGTGCAGATGGTTTAAAGGGGCAAAAGGGAATCCCTTTGAGCCAGTGTCTATTTTCCAGAAGCTCAACATCAGCTCACCTGCTCCGACCCACGGTCATGCTGTACTCCACACCAGCACAGTGTTTTATATTCCTTAGACCAAAAGCAAAATAGATTGCAGACGGGTCTGATCAGCATGGGCTGAATATCTTTGCCACTCTGGTGTCCTATAAATGAAAGAACAGATGGATTAGGTGGTTGCACCCTTCCAGGACTTCCTTTGAGGACTGAGGCATCATCAACTTGAGAAGCAGGCCATGGCTTAGTGTGCAAGGTAAAATCAGGCCTGACTAGTTAATAGACAGACATTAGTCACTGCTCAAAGCGATGGGAGTTGGTTTTTAAACATCCACAAGCTGTCAGGTCAGGCAAGATCCTGGCTATAGAGTTAAACAGAGAGAACACATTTATGTTAAAATAGTTATTATGGAAAATTTTACTACTAGTACCCTTTATAGGCCAACGGAAGTGATAGCAGAAATTATATAATTTTTTTCTTTGGGAAAGCTCTCAGTTTTGAACCAAATCAGATATATAGGGGAGATATCTATAAATATATGTTACATATGGTTAATCATATATATGTTATATATATGAATCATTATTAATCATATGTATTAGATATATATGATTAATCCTATATAATAAAGAGGTAATATGCAAATTGACCATCACTCCAACGCAAAAGATGGCCGCCCCCATGTGGTCAAAGATGGCCGCCCCCATGTGGACACAAGATGGCCTGCAGGGGAGGGCAGTTGGGGGCGACCGAGCTGCCAGGGGAGGGCAGTTGCAGGGGACCGGGCCTGCAGGAGAGGGCATTTACAGGTGACCGGGTCAGCAGGGGAGGGCAGTTGGGGGTGATTGGGCCGGCAGGGGAGGCGGCTAGGGGCAATCAGGCAGACAGGCAGGCAAGCGGTTGGGAACCAACAGTCCTGGATTGTGAGGGGGATGTCAGGCAGACAGGCAGGCAAGCGGTTGGGAACCAACAGTCCTGGATTGTGATCCCTTGAGGGGTCCCAGATTAGGCCCACAAGGATTGGGTCTAAAAAGGCAGTCGGACATCCCTTGAGGGGTCCCAGATTGGAGAGGGTGCAGGATGGGCTGAGGGACACACTCCTCCCCCCCCCCCCCCGCACAAATTTCGTGCACCGGGCCTCTAGTAATTATATAAAAAGGGATTTTTTTTTTTTGCATGTTAGTCTGGAGAGTAGATATATCTCTCTAGGAAGAGGGGATTTTTGTGGTGGATCCAAAATAACACCAGTTAGCCAGCTACCGAGACCACCAATGCATGAAACTAGGCTATGTCTTCCTTGGCCCTAAAGAGAAGACCCAGGTACCCAACCTGTGATGAAGCTTATGATTACTCCAGCAGCAATGCATCCCAGGCAGCCCACTGCACTGTAGTAAAGGTAGGAGATCGAATACCAGGAGTCAGCAATCGCAGGCCTGTGGAGGAAGGACAACAGCACGTCACCAGTTCTGTGGGTTCTGAAGTTACCATTCACAGTGACTTAGAGAACTGCTCAGGGTTCGTTTTAAGGCCTGGCATCGCTCAAAACCCCAAAGCTTAACTTTCTGTCATTTGATTATTTTTTGAAAACTCAAAGCTAGACAAGTTGTGCTTTGTAGCCCATCTATCTCAGGATTACAAATATTGCTGCTGAATTACAATTACAATGAGAACTATGCTTTCCATTTATTTTGTACTATTTATTCTTCAGACATTTATTAAATCCAGATTTAGTGCCAGAAATTATGACAGGCACTGAAGATTAAAAGATGAGCAAGCCACAGTCTATATATTGGAGTTAACAATCATAAAATGGAGTGGCAATGCGTTGGTGGAATAGACACAGAGGATTCTGTGAGTATTAGAAAGGGTATAAAACCCAGGCTGATGTGTGAAATGACACCTTAGTTTATTTTCAAAGAATGGTTAAGAGTTAACTAAGTAAAGAAAAGAGGATACTATAAGCATAAGCAGTAAGAAAGAAACAACATGGTAGACCTGGGAACTATAAATATTGCTTGTCCGTAAGATTTGTGGAGAGAATAGGTCTAAACTAGATGACACTCAGAGGCAAATGACAGCAAGATAATGGAGTTCTCATACATTATATAGAAAGGATCACCTCCTCAGGACCACAGTTAGATGTGAGAATGCACACTTACTAGAGCCAGGTACAGTGCCCCTGGCTTGCTCTCTCTTCCTCTCATTCTCTCTCCCTGTATATAGATAGAGAGATGATAGATAGATAGATAGATAGATAGATAGATAGATAGATAGATGATAGATGATAGATAGATAGATAGATGATAGATAGATAGATAAATAGATAGATGATAGATAGATAATAGCTAGAGTTTAATAGACAGATATAATTTAATATAGAGATATAAATGTAATATGATTTACTAATGTTTAATCCTAGCAAAGTCCCAGTAATTATTACCTTCTCTAAGGATTGTGAGAAATCAAGACATGACAAGTTACTAACTTGTGCAGCATGGATAAATCATACAACCAAAATCCAAACCAGGTATTTCGGATTTCAAAGTCTATGGTCCTCTCCCTGCACTACATTATCTCCTGTATTTTGGTATTTTAAATTACTTATCCCAGCTAGAAATAGAAAAGACAACCCTTTGCTAAGCCCTGTACAGTTTGAGTTAGAAACCATAAGTTTTCAGCACTGCTCCCACCTCAGTAGTATGTCCACCATCATTCTCCATCTTGCCCACAAAGCTATTCTCCTCAGAGCATTTATTCTTTTAAAAATACTTATGATCTTCATATTCTATTTTCAAACTTTTCACTATTTTTTTCTAATTTGCACTCATACTCCAGCTAACCCTTCTGTCACCTTTACTGTTCCACACTGGACTGTAGAGCAATAGATATCTACAGAAATCATGGATATCAATGCTGTGTGCTGCCCGGAGGGAATCTCACAGGAAAGCAATATTGGTCTCGTCTTGCTCCTTCTTTTAACCTGGTGACCCACCCTCTGGGATTTATCTCTAGCTTTGAAGTCACCATACCTGCTGGATAGCGCTGTAGGCACTAACTCTGTTGCATTTGATGGGACACACTGGTTTGTTGACAAAGGCAAGGGCCATGTCTTGGAGGCTGGTGCGGGATAAATGAAGGCCCCAATGGCCACCCAAAATGCCAACGCGATTCCAGTCAGAAGGCCGCCTAGTGCACCCTGATGAAGGAAAGGAAAAGTTAATGGCAAAGCCATTGAAAGCATAATGAGGTGAGGAATACTGTGCCTCAGAGATTCTGGCTTTCCACCCCAAATCTCAGCCACACATTCTGGAAACAGCGCACTCAAACTGCCTTCCTTCCAACTCCCTCGACACCGCTTTATTTAGAAATAACTGGTTCCTTAAATGAAAATATTGGATAATTTTATAGTGATTATTATATTTCAATTCCTAGCAGGAATTTGCTTCTCTCCATTTGGCTTCTTCCTCTCACTTATCACTCACTTAAAACACTGTCGAAACCTCAGTTCCCAGTAGCTGAGTTTCAGACGTTTTGGAAAACTTCAGATAATGGAGACAGTTGCCGTAATTTATCATTAATAGTCATTATGAGCTAGAATACAGAAGCTCCACTCCCATATGCTCTTCCAAGTGTTTCTGGCAGAGTCTCTGATTCCCAGGTTTGGAGTGTTGAGTCTAAGTTCTAGCATGTGTATTTACTAGCCCTTTCATTGCAGGGTTATATTTCTTGCTGAACAGTGAAAAGTCACCTTTTTTTGTAAAGGAAACAGTTGAGCAGAGACCAACACCAATGGAAAACAAAATCTCGGTGCTCCTGGCTCTCCTGGATAGCTGAGCCTTCTCTGGGAGAGAAAGCAACTTGCTGGTTTCTCTATTTACTCAGAATAAAGCTTCTCCAATAACAGCACTAAAATGTTCCTTTCACCATTATTTGAGAAAGCTAAAGCAACGTATGCGATTTGAATAGTTGTACCTTGGTCTGACTAGAGCAGCTGTGGGCAAACTATGGCCCGCGGGCCGGATTCGGCCCGTTTGAAATGAATAAAACTAAAAAAAAAAAAAAAGACCGTATCCTTTTATGTAATGATGTTTGCTTTGAATTTATATTAGTTCACACAAACACTCCATCCATGCTTTTGTTCCGGCCCTCCGGTCCAGTTTAAGAACCCATTGTGGCCCTCGAGTCAAAAAGTTTGCCCACCCCTGGTAGAGGTCTACAAACTTATATTATAAAAAGCCAGCTAATAGCATTTTAGCTTTGAGGACCATGCAGGACTGTCACAACTACTGGGTTCTGCCACTTAGCATAAAACCAGCCATAGGCAATATGCAAACAAAGGAGACTGGCTGTGTTCCAGTAGAATTCATGGGCACTGGAATGTGAATTTTATGTAATATTCATGTGTTATGGGACATTCTTCTTCTTTTGATTTCCTTCCAACAATTTAAACATGTCAAATCATTTTTAGCTTGCAAGCCACACCAAAAAAAGGAAGATGGCTGGATTTGGCTTGAAAAGTGCAGCTTGCTGAGGTCTATAGGGCCTACCAGTAAAGGGTGAATGGACTTCAGTAGAAAGTTCAACCCTGGCTGACTTAGCGTAGCTGTCTTGAAAGCCATGCTGAGAAGAATTCTGAGGTTGCATCCACATTCTGTGGAGAGGGAGCCAGGATTGATTAGTAGGATACACCATGGCCAATGGCAAGGGGAGAGGTGATACAAATTTGTAGTATTTATTATTTTTTATCTAGAACAAGGTAGTTTTCCCAACTAAATAGAAGGGCCATAATTCACTAACATACATAACAAAATAATTTTTAGAATGCATTAAAGTATTATATGGCTAGTTATTAATTCTTTTGTGGCTAAGAGATTGCCTTCCCGCTTCTGTATCTCCAAGGATATACCTATCCTTGTCAACCTTGATATCAGAAAAGTTAATGAAAACAAAGTATCTTCTAATAAGACTGCAGGGGAAGTAGTGCAGTTCCCTCCTGTCCAATCTCTTTACCTAGCCTCATAAGATTTATCTAGAATAATGGTCAGGTGGCCACAAAGATCTACTTAGGTATACCATTGGATCAGGCATTCTAGCACCCCATAGTATATTAAAAATATGCATAGAGTCAGGTTTTCTGCAGACTTTCTAAATTATATATATATATATATATATATATATATATATGAATAAATGGCAAGAATAAAAAACCAGTAACATGCTACATTGAAAAGATTATGATATTTAAAATATTTTTAAATTTTAAATATTTTTTATTATTTTTCCAAATAGATGTTCATTTTGAGTTATACTTACTACACAGTCACCCAACCAATATTTACTTAAAGACAACCTATTAGTTTGTCAGCTAGCCAAACTAAGAAGATTCAGCTCTCAGAATATGCAGGGCTCATCTCCATTTTCCTCCTTAAATTAGTTCATTAACTTCAATTAGTTAAAATTTAGGTACAAATATAGAAAACATTTACATATATTTTGAAGTTTTAAAAATTTTGTTTTAACAAACTATTTCTGAATTTATTGTATGTTTTAAATTTCATTTGGTGAGCCCTTACTTTAGGGAAGACAATGTCAACCCTAAAGAATCAGCTTGGGCCCTAGCCAGTTTTGCTCAATGGATAGAGTGTTGGCCTCCAGACTGAAGGGTCCTTGGTTCAATTCTGGTTAAGGGCACATGCCCGGGTTGTGGGCTCGATCCCCAGTAGGGTCCACAGGGCATGTGCAGGAGGCAGCCAACCAACAATTATCTCTCATCATTGATGTTTTTATCTCTCTCTCCCTCTCCCTTCCTCTCTGAAATCAACAAAAATATATTTTAAAAAAATAATCAGCTTTGATGCCATGACATTTGTTATTTCAGGACCATCTCTTTGTTTTCTGCTTCTGAAATGGCTTCACTGAAGTCAGAGATAGGAGGGCTCGGGTTTTGTTTAGTTCCATGGAAAGAAGCCACTATGTTGTTGTTTTTTTTTCCTGGCAAAGACAAATTACCAGGACAATTTGAGAGAAGAGAGAGGTGCAGGATCCTTACCTTCCAGTTCACAAAAGGAAACACGATTCCCAAGGTGAATAAGCCCAGCATTGGCCCCCCACACATGCCGTGGATGCTGAGCGCAGCCTGTGGAGAAAGTACATCGAAATCATGACTTCATGAACCATAGGGACCACCTTTTTCTTGCACTTGGGATAAAATGCAGCCCTAGTCTTGCCCCGCCAGTGTGGCTCCGTGGTTGAGCATCGGACTATGAACCAGGAGGTCACGGTTGGATTGCCAGTCAGGGCACATGCCAGAGTTGCAGGCTTGATCCCCAGTAAGGGGCATGCAGGAGGCAGCCAATCAATGATTCTCATCATTGATGTTTCTATCTCTCTCTTTCTCTCCCTTCCTCTCTGAAATCAATAAAAAATATATGTAAAAAAATTCAGTCCTAGTCCTGATTGTGCCATTTATTAATCATGTGTTTTCTGGAAATAATTTCTCCCATCTGAACTCAATGATAAACATTGTGTAAAAAAAATAAAAATACAGACATATGTCGTAGGAATATATTTATTGATACAGCTCCTAGGGCAATAGAAACTAAGGAGAAAATAAACAAATGGGACTACATCAAAATAAAAAGCTTCTGTACAGCAAAAGAAACTATCAACAAAACAACAAGAAAGCCCACTGCATGGGAGAACATATTTGTCAATGCTATTTCAGATAAGGGTTTAATCTCCAAAATTTACAAGGAACTCATACAACTTGACAAAAGGAAGATAAACAATCCAATAAAAAAAATGGGCAAAGGACCTAAGTAGACACTTTTCGACAGGGAACATTCAGAAAGCCAAGAGACATATGAAAACATGCTCAAAGTCACTAATCATCTGAGAGATACAAATCAAAATGACAATGAGGTAGCATCTCACACTGTCAGAATGGCTATCATCAACAAATCAACAAACGACAAGTGCTGGAGAGGATGTGGAGAAAAATGAACCCCCTCGTGCACTGCTGGTGGGAATGCAGACTGGTGCAGGCACTGTGGAAAACAGTATGGGGTTTCCTCAAAAAGTTAAAAATGGAACTCCCATTTGACCTAGTGATCCCACTTCTAGGAATATATCCCAAGAAATCAGAAACACCAATCAGTAAGGATATATGCACCCCTATGTTCATAGCAGCACATTTACAATAGCTAAGATTTGCAAATAGCCTAAGTGCCCATCAGCAGAAGAGTGGATTAGAAAACTGTGGTACATCTACATAATGGAATACTATGCTGCTGTAAAAAAGAAGGAACTTTACCATTTGCAACAGCATGGTTGGAACTGGAGAGCATTATGCTGAGTGAAATAAGCCAGTCAGAGAAAGATAAATATCACATAATCTCACTCATATGTGGAATATAATGATTAATATAAACTGATGAACAAAACTGGATCCAGAGGCAAGGTGGCACTGAGAAGACTATCCAACCTCAGAGAGAAGGCGGCGGGGGGAGGGGCATTTCAAGATCAACCAAATGACTTGTATGCATAAATATTAGCATGACCAATGGACACAGACACTGGGCCAGTGGGGACTTGCACTCGGGGGTGGGAGTGGCAGGGGTTAATTGGGAAAAAAGGAGACATGTAATACTATAAACAATAAAAGTTATTGTATTTTGTTAAAAATAAAATAAAATAAAAATACATACAAACAAACCTGTGTGTGTGTGTGTGTGTGTGTGTGTGTGTGTGTATGCACAGGTAACTATGATTTTTAGAAATAGGTTTTCTCAAGCTAAAACTCATTGGTTTGTTTGTATTTTCTATTTTGTCAAAAAGTTTTTATATAATGTACCAAATAAATATACCTATAACATATTTCACATCTTACATAGTTGATCAGCTATTTGAGCAATTGTATTAAATTTTTTAAAAACATGTTTTTCTTTATTTCAGACAAAGGAAGGGAGAGGGAAAGAGAGATAGAAACATCAACAATGAGAGAGAATCATTGATCAACTGTTCATGTGCACTGACCAGAATGGAACCATGCATGGGTTGATGCTCAACCACCGAACCACAGTGGCCTGGCACAATTGTATTTTGATAATGATTGTCTGTTCCCCGCCTCTGACATCTCATTCAGAACACCTCAAGAATGTTAAAGCACTAAGTTGAGGTATGGTGGGGAAGCCATTGGGCACGCATATCCCATATCCCACTTTTATGGCTCCCTTTTGCGAACTAAGGGAATTTGACAAATGCATTTCCACGTCTCTTAGTCTCTAAGGTATTGAACCCAGAGAACTGGCAAAAGATTTTCATTAAACCAATTTGCTGTCAACCTACAGCCTTGTTCCCTGGCTTTGTTGAACATACACAGGCACTATCATGCAGGCAGTGAGCATGTGCACACACACACAGCTGTGTACCTGAGTCCATTATTAGTTTTTAATAGTTTCCTCTTCTGCAGGTAATTTTGGTTGAACTTTTACATGCATGTCTAATTTGGACCTGGCCTCAGAGAGTGGCTTGGAGGAATAGGCAAAACATTAGCAAAGACATGGGTAAAACATTGCTATGAAATAAATGTGTCTTTTCCTTCTTTTATTACCTGCACAACGCTACCCATGAAGGACGCAGCCACAGCCATGGAGGTACACATCACACCAAATAAGATACCTGAAAGGAAAAAAAAACCTCGTTACCATTATCCAAACTGGCTTTGAGGGGTTCCTTTAGCTTCTGCCCAGGACTCCCTCTGACCAGGCCCTATCGGAAGGGATGTCAGTGAGAACCATCCTCCCTTCTCAGTCCTCACAAGCCCCACGAGGGGCATTTAGGATATTTTCTCCCCAGAACTAGCTCTCCTAGGTCAGGCAGAAAGAGCTAGAACCTAGCTAGTGTCACATACTTTTCTATCCAGGACTCAAGAAGAAAACTGTCATGTGAAAGCAACATGAAACTACAGAAAGGGCGCTCACAGAGGCTAATCCAGACTAAATTCGTGGGAACTAATTTCAGTTCGACTAACCAACAATCACCTGAAGAAGATACTAAACTCTCTGGGATTCTGATAGTTTTTCAACTTGGAAATCACTAAACAGCTATATATTTTACCTCAGAGGTTTTGCAAATCTGGAAATTTTCCTGCTCTATTTCCCAGTTGTATTTATGCATACTATCCTTATGGTATATTGTGTAATGAATTATTTGTTTTGCATATCTATGTTGGAGGACCATAAAGGCCATCGGATACCATACTCTGGAGGACCTTGAATGGTGCCTCCAGCATCATAGGGTCTTGCTGAGTGAATCAGCATATACGTCTTAGTCATCTTTTAAAGAACATGTATTCTTTTAAATCGTCTTTTAAAAATAGATTTTTAGTGTATTTTTGTTTAAAAATCACCTTAAGAGTACATTTGATGCCCATAAACTAAAAAAGAGGAAAGAGACACAGAGTTGGAGATCGACCTAGAGGGAAACACAATGACAGAAACAGAGAGAAAATGATTTTGCTCATTCTGTTTGAAATTCTCTCTCAGCTAAATATCTAGCTCAGTTTCCAATGGGACTATTAATTCCATTTTGTCAGACACTTTACTAGATGCCAGTGCTATACAGTTAGAACTTGACACCTGCCCTAAGGATCTCTCATTCTAAAAAGGGACTACATGTAAATACATTAATATATATCTAACAGTGTCTGATACATAGGCAAGTACTATGTTTTGCCAATATTATTACTTATTATTATTATATTCAGGTTTAGTAAATGATTGCTATGATCAGGAACTCATTCAAAATTAAATCAGGTTGGCAACTTTTATGCTGTATTCCCCAACTTCTCAATCTGACACAGAAAAATAAGGAAACTCACAAAACACTAAAACCAAGTTTGATCAATAAACACATTTCAGAATTCTAAAATTGTTCCTGTTATCTTTAAAGATGATAGATTAGATTGCAGAAAACAATGTTTGCCCTGATTCTGTGTTGCTTTATAAATGAGGACAACATTACCTTCCTGAGGAAAGTCACAAAAGATATGTTTCCTCTCGACTATTGATTACCCTTTTGCTAGACCAACAGTTACGTGTTCAGGTGAGAATCTAGGCAACCACCCCTCAACCCAAGAATTCTGCTTTTGTGCTGACTAGAGAATTGATCCAGCCTCCTCTCCCAAAAATCTTTATACTTCCACCAGATTGCAATCAATAGCAACCTGCAAGTCAGGGAGTTTAGGGAAATTGGTGGGGGTTCTGTAGAGACCCGGAGTACATGGACCCACAGACAAAGCAGCAAATGTGAGAGGGAAAGGAAACTCCACAGTTGCAGCAGATGCTGTGGGTTTTCCCAGCGCTGCATCAGCCCAGAGGATCAGACAATAAACCATGGGCATAAAGAAACTTGTACCTCAACCCAGCATACTCATAAATGTCTGCTAGAAATTGGGATCATACTGGGAGCAATGCCCATCCACCTGTTATTAGCTCTAATTCATTATTCAAGATAGTAAATAGGTCCAGGCGATTCAACTAACCAGATAACAAGCATCTTGTCAGTGTTGATCTCTCCTTGTTTAAGCATAAGTAAAAAGAAACAGAATACATGCGATTCATGGCAAATATTGTCAAACAAGGGAATAAATATATTCATCTAAATGCTCAAGTAAAGACTATGCTTTCTGGAAGTAATTTACCTTAAGAACCAGAAAAGAAAAGTATTTAGAAACTGTTTGGCAATCTCAATATGATGCAACAATATGTAAACTCAATGAAGCAAATAAGAAAAGGGCAAAAAGAAACAAATGAGATGAAAAAAAAAAAAGACAGGATGCAACATCAATATATATAGGTGAAGATGGATTCAGGAGTGAACACAAGAAAATAAAAACCATGATAGTTGACCAAGCACTTCCACTCTTATGTATTTACAAAAAAAAAAAGATTGTACCAAAGTATTCATAGCAGCTTTATTTATTATAACCTCAAACTAAAATAGCCCAGGTCTACCAATAGAAGTAGAAGTTTAAAAAACCTGTGGTACATCCATACAATTTCAAACTACTCAGCAATGGAAAGGGATGGACCATGGGTACACATACAAAGTATGGATTAAACTCAGAAATATTATGTTGAGTGAAAGGAGTCCTACAAAAAGTGTGTGATTCCATTTATGTGAAATTCTAAAAGAGGAAAGTATCAGAATAATGGCTGCCTCTAAGGGAGGGGAGTGGGAGCAGGGATGACTGGAATGAGCAAAAGAGGGCTTTCCAGGGTTATGCTAATGCTTTACATCTTCAATGGCTGGATCACACAGGTGTATGAATATGTCAAAACTTAGCAAACATAAACTTAACATGTGTCCATTTCATTGTAGAATGAAAGATAGATTTTGCATTAAAGACAAATTTAAGCAGTTATTGAATCCTAGTTAATAATATGAATGAAAAAAATTAGGGGAAATGTATTTTAACATGCTGATTAATGAATGGTTAGAGATCTGGATGGATATGTGAAAAAGTAAGTTTGGAAACATATTAATGGAGAATTCAGGTGGCATATATATTGGGCATTCATGGCAAAAGTATCCAAACCTTGCTGCATGACTTAATTTTTATAGTAAAACGTAAGGAACAAACACAAATAGCGCAATTAAAATTATTATTGTTAAACTTTATTTTGTGGAGAACTAAAAATTGGCAGGAAAAAAAACTTGATTTCTTTAAATGTTTTTAGAGGAAAAGAGCCAAGTTTTGGAAATAGGAGAAACACTGAAGGAAATGGAGAACAAACAACCCAAATGAGAAGAACATTTGAGAAGAAGATGATTAAACTACCAATATTAGCAGGCAATTACCATACTTACTAGAAAAAAAACAATTGAAATTTTGAAAATCAATAATAGTTGTGGAAATGGCAATATATATGCTTTATAAAATAAAAACAAAAAGATATAGGTTTTCCACATTGATCATAAACAGTTTAGGAAATATGGGAAAGCATCTCATTGATAACATCAATGAAAGAAGAAAAAAGAAGGAAGAAGAAAAAAGGAGGTGGAGGAAGAAGAAGAGGAGGAGGAGAGGGGGTCAAGCAGGAGGGGAAAAAAGACATGGGTATAATTAATATCTGGAATCAAAGTTGTTATATTATAAAATGGAAAAAATAAATTATTATTTAGGTGTAAAACTTACAAAAATGTCAATTCTTCCCAAATACATTTTCAGGTTTAATGCAATGCCATGGGGGAGAGTGCAGTTAAGTAACATGCAATATATTATTTTAAAGTTAATCTGAAAGAAAAACTACACATGAATAGGCAATGTTTTTTGTTTAAAAAAGAGATAATAATAGAAACATTTTTAAATTTTAAGCTAAAAAAAGGTGACATCATTAGGTAGCTATAATTTTTCAAGTTCATATGTCTTCCAAAATACCTAAATTTTTATAATATGTAAATAAGCATATAGTTTGTTCATACTTAGAAGTAAAATGTATAAAACTATAATTCAAGATAATAAGTGTTATTGTGATTAAAAATGTAATATGCAATTTTATGACTAAACAAAGAGAAATTCTTATTTGAGGTGAGGTTACTGGGAGTTGGGTAATACAGGATTCTTTAGAAAAGAATTTGATTTTAGAAAGGGACTGGCCACAGTGAGCAGAATATCTTCCCATGTAGAGGAACTAATATGATCAATGCATAGCATAATCAAAAGATGCTGATGTGATGAATCTGAAATATACACAAAAGGAGGTAAAAAATAAGAATGGTGAAAGGTAAAGCTAGCTGGTACCCTCCTGGTATCTTTGCAAGTATAAGAATCTACATGTGAGATTCCTCATGTGTCCTGAATGGCATGTGCAGGATTTTGACATGTACCACATGTACATATCGTGACATGGAATGAAGATCCCCTGGCTATACCTACATAAGCCTTTACTGATCCAGGTGCTCAGCTTGTCGGAGAGATGGGGAAAACAGCTCTTGACAAAATCCTCAAAGGTCACTGTTGCTAAGGCATTGATGCTGGCAGCCACGGTGCTACAGGGAGAGAAAAGCAAGAACATAGTCCAAGTAAATAAAGCTAAGCCACCAGCTTGCACTGTTTTCCAGGGCAAATAGACAAGGGCTCTAAGAAAACAGAACTCCAGGGGAACCACATGGCCTATCTACTCACTCTTCCACACTGCTTCTGTGCTTAATGCTCTTTTAATTCTTCCACAAAGTCCACTGAAAAAGCTAGCTTTTCATGTTTTAACTCCAACTAATTTCTTTTAATAAGATATCAAATGAGTTAGCAGAGAGTAACAGAGATTGTGTATGTGGGTGTTTGCTTGGGTGTGGCAAGGTGGGGACAGCTTAGATTGGATTTAAAGCAAGAAGTGGTGACTGCCCTAACCCAGGTGTCAGTTCACTTTGCCATTCAGTAATGATTCATTCATTCATCAATACCGTTCATGCATCTGTTTATTCATGCTGGGCACTAGGCATACAATAGTGAACAAGAAAGACAAAGATCTCCCACTTCATTTGGCCACAGGGAAATTTAACAACCAATTAAGTAATTGATAACAATTGTAAAAACTGTGACAAAGGAAAATAACAAAGTGCTATGACAACATGTCTCTCAGAGACCTAAACCAATATGAAATTAAAAAATTCTCCCCTTAGGAATTGATAGTTACAGTAAGCACTGAAGACACCCATGCATATTGGGGAAATGATGTTCTAGAACAAAAGAAAAATTACATTTAAATTCCTGAAAGCTCCTTGCATTCAATAACCTGGAGCCATGAGAGTGGCTCGTGTGTAATTAGTAAGGGAGTAAAAGACAAAGGGTAAGACTGGGGTGGAGCCAAAGACCTAAACTCATGAAAGCTCTGACTTTCCAATCAGAATTCAGTTGTATGGCCTTAAAACTCACTTAGGTGACAGAGGACCTGAAAGTTGTGGTTTTCTTTGTGGAATGACATGGAATCTTATTGAATTCCTTATAGAGACCAGGAATATCTCAGCCAGAGAATAGATAACCATATTAAATTCACATGGTGCAAAATCACAACCACAAACCAAAGTTCTGGAACAGAAACAAGCTGATGAATGAAGCCTGGCTAGCTATTTTCAGTTTTCCATGGACATTCATGAGTAGTTATTTTGTTATCCTCCATTGCACATTTGAAGACTTGCTATAGCTGCACCAAAGGTATGAAAGAAAATTCAAACTTTTTCTTCTTTGATAATGCAGAATAATAGAGCCATTCATTTTAGTTTGAATGGTTCTAGATCCTCAAAAAATTAAAAATGTTACTTCCTTTGGACCCAGGGATACCACTGCTAGGAATATATCCAAAGAATCTCAAAACACCAATCAGAAAGAACATATGCACCCCTATGTTCATGCAGTGTGATTTACAATAGCCAAGATCTGGAGGCAGTCCAAGTGCCCATTAGTAGATGAGTGGATAAAAAAGCTGTGGTGTGGTAGCCCGGCTGCTGTGGCTCAATGGTTGAGTGTTGACCCATGAACCAAGAGGTCACGGTTCACTTCTGATCAGGGCACATGCCTGGGTTGCGGGCTCTATCCCCAGTGGGTGGCATGCAAGAGGCAGTTAATCAATGATTCTCTCTCATTATTGATGTTTCTATCTTTCTCTTCCTCTCTAAAATTAATAAAAACATTTTTTAAGAGCTGTGGTACATTTACACCATGGAATACTACTTGGTTGTAAAAAAGGAAGGACAATAGTTTGGTGAGGGCCTAGAGAGGGAGAGGAGGGGTGGATGGAGGTAGGAAAAGGGGGCAGGGGAAAGGGTATCACCTAAAATAATGTCAACATTAAAATTTTTTAATTAATAAAAGACAGTTTGCCACTGACCGTGGGTCCTTGCAGGTGCCTAGTGAGTGTGGTGCAGGCCTAACAGCTTCCCTGGAGCCCCAGTGGTGGTGAATAATTTATTTTTTAATTTAAAAAATAAATGAAAAAAAATAACAATTCGAAAAAAAATAGTACACTTGAACTTATATAATTGTATTAACCATTGTCACCCCAATAAATTCAATAAATATTTTTAAATGTTCTGAAAAAAGAAACAGTGTATACAATATATCTTTTTTTGTACACTAAAAGGTATATATGTTCACATAAGTAAAAAATGTTCTGATTTGTTAATAAGAAATCATTAACACTGATTAATATAGTGGGTTGTGACAAGGGGTTTTAAGTATAAGATATAAAATTTTTACTTTTATGATCTGAAACTGCTAGAATTTTGACCCCGATAAAGTAACTATGTTAAAATCGGCCTTGAACAATTCTGTAATTGATTCTTTGCAATTGAGCTCCAAGAAAGGAAACAAGATTTTCCCACCAGCTGAGTCTCTGATTCATAAAGGGACATAATATAAACCTTCTAAAATATTTCTCTGAATAATTTTGAATTTAGAATAATGTCTACATGTGGAGGAAGGCAGTGGGTCCGGCTTAAAGGAAAAGAATGATACTATCTTACTGTTTTAGAGCATTGCTCCTAACACGGTTGCCCCTCCAAATCATTATCATCTCTCACCTGAATTAAGACAAATGCCTCCTAACAGGTCACTCACTTGCACCACTCATGCTTTTATTATAGTCCCTTCCCCACATGGAAAACTGAGTCTTAACTGTATGACATCACTCATTCCCTTGCTTCAAACCTTCTAATGCCTTCCCATTTCATTTGAAATGCCAACTCTACCATTTCATGAAGGTCTCCATGATCTGATGCCTGCTCACCAATTCAAACTCATCCTCATCTGCTCTCCTCTCCTCCCAGTTTCTCATGCTTTAACTCTTCTCTTCATTCCTAAAATATTCTATGCAGTTTCTCTTCGGGGGTTGGGGAGGGACTTTGGAATTTGCTCTTCTACCTGCCTGTACAGGTTCCTGCCCATGCTCTTCAATACCTGGCTTTTTCACATGCTTTATCTCTCAACACAAAAGTCACCGACTCAAAGGGGAGATCCCTAAAGACCCTATTAAAAATATAACCCCCAGGCCTCACCTCTCTCTCAGATATCACTCTGTTATTTCCTTTAAATTATTTGTCATTATCAAACTATATCTAGTTTATTTTGTTCACTTATATATTGTTTATCTTCCACGTCAATTAGAATGCAAACTCCATATGAGGGCGATGTCAGTCCTGTTTCTGCGCAGTATCCCTGCCTCCCCACAGTCTTCAACTGTGTTTAGCACAATATAAACCTTCTAAATATGTGTCTGAATAAATGTATGAATAATTTTGTATTTAGAACAATGTCTACATGTGGAGGATGGGTGTTATTAGCTGCCTGAGTGTGCTATTGAAAATGGGGAGAATGGATTGCAAAGGATAGATCTGCTGAATGATAAATGCCACCAAGCGAGCTGCCTTGTGATAGGGTGATGTGAAATTGTGGGGGAGCGGGCATCAGACAAGATTGAGAAAATAACCAGAGAGGTCTACTGTAGGCTCAGACCTAGGCTTACATCCTGCCCCTGCAGTTTACTATGACCCCTTGGGTAAGTTTTAGCTACCTTGCTAAATTTCCATTTCTTATCTATAAACTGATGATAATATGAGTAAAGTTTCAGTTGCATGTAAAGTGTGGCAACTAATGAGCAAATACAAATAAAGCATTTAGCAGGGCAGTTGGCACACAGTAAATACAGTGGGGCCTTGACTTACGAGTGTCCCGACTAATGAGTTTTTTGAGATATGAGCCGTCTCTCGGCTGATTTTTTGCTTTGAGTTGCGAGCTAAAATTCGGGTCACGAGCCAGCTTCAGATACCCCACTGCTAGTTGGCGCAGCGAACGTCACAGTGAATGCCACAACATCAGCCCAGCATCACGTGTCTCACTCGTTCACTTTTTGATTTGACATACGAGTAATTTGAGTTACGAGCTCCGTCACGGAACGAATTAAACTCGTAAGTCAAGGCCCCACTGTACTCAGTAAATACTAGTGATTGCTACCATCATCCTCACAGTCACCATCATTATCATCACAGCACTAACCTCAGAGTTCCACTGAAGGCACAAGCCACAAAAAGTCCTGGTAGCCCAGGCATCGTGGCAAATATCTCCATGACAAAGTACGGCATCAGCTGAAGAGGAGGCAAACAAGGTAGGATTAGTGGTCTCATCAGCTGTGTCTGAAATGTGAGAATGTAGCTTTTTAGCAAAAGAAGGTGAAAAAAAATACAAATGTAATAATAATAGAGGAGTGTGCCTGGACTAAGGTAGATGCATACTAGCAAATGATGTTATGATCAATCCAATTCCATGGACCTGAGGTCCAGCTGTAGGGGCATGGAAGGGGTAGAAAAGAGACAGTATTAGGAAAAAGGGCTGGACAAAATTTAGAAGGTTCAAAATTTAAAATTTTTCTCTTTTTTTGTAAAGTATGATATTTTTTGTTTACTGTTAAAGTTAGCAATTAAACCCTAGAAACAAATGCTTAAAACAGGTCTTTAGCCCAGCTGGCATGACTCAGTGGTTGAGGGATGACCTATGAACTAGGTGATCACAGTTCCGTTCCTGGTCAGGGCACATTCTTCAGTTGTGGGCTCTATCCCCAGTGAGGGACGTGCAGGAGGCAGCTGATCAATGATTCTCTCTTATCACTGATGTTTCTATCTCTGTCTCCCTCTTCCTTCCTCTCTGAAATTACTAAAAATATGTTTTTAAACAAAAAAACAAACAAACAAAAAACAGGTCTTCAGAGAATCTAGGTGTTACAGTTCTACTCTGTAGTCAGATTTGTGAGAGAGAAGTCCCCATAGGATACAGTAAGACAGTTGAATATATAGGGGATCATATTGCCCACAAAGGGAGGTTTTTAAAAATATTTTAAATAATTTTTTTAATCCTCACTTGAGGATCTGTTTATTCATTTCAGGGAGAGGTATGGGGAGAGAAAGAGAAAGAAAAAGAGAGCGAGAGAGAAACATCAATCTGTTGCTTCCCACACATGCCCTAGCCAGAACCAAACCTGCAACCTAAACATGTTCCCTGACTAGGAATTGAACCCACAACCTATTGGTAGCATTGACAACCAAACCCATTTGTTAGTCACACCTTCCTCTCTCCTCAGCCTTGTCCTAGTTCCTGGCCTTGTCTTCAAGGAAAAGGTGAGGTACCTTCTTTTTACATGTTTATTCCCTTATATTAGACCCTCATATGTGGTAATGTACCCAAGAGGAGAGGAAAGCCATCTAGTCTTTGGGGTGTGGAAAGTGGTTATAGATCCAGGTGAAAAAGAGAAAGACCCCACATTACCCATCAATGGCTAAAAACATGCTCGTTTCAGCCATTGCCCAAGGGAACATATACCTGGTCTGGCGCTGAGATAATGCCAGAAGTCCAAGGGTCGCAGTCTTTGAAGTAGGAGTACATGATCAAGCCAGAGAAGACAGCACACACCAGAATAATCCAGAGACCCACCAGGTTGAAGTACAAGGCTCTAGAGAAGAACACATGGGTCTATTGGTAGCCTCTATGCCCGTGGTCAGCAAACTGCGGCTCGTGAGCCACATGCGGCTCTTTGACCCCTTGAGTGTGGCTCTTCCTAAGCCTTAGGAGTACCCTAATTAAGTTAATAACAATGTACTTATCTATATAGTTTAAGTTTAAAATATTTGGCTCTCAAAAGAAATTTCAATCGTTGTACTGTTGATATTTGGCTCTATTGACTAACGAGTTTGCCGGCCACTGCTCTATGCCACATTATTGGGAAGGTCACAACCAAACACTCACAGTAAAACTTTAGGGCACCTTTTTGCTTAAAAATAAAATTCTACAGTCTACAGTCTTCAAGAATTATTACATCTTATATTTTTGCTTTTCTGTGTGTTTGACAACATTACATTTTTTAGACTGATTACAAAAGTTCAATGAAATAGATTGTTGATGGATTTTCTTTTTGAAATTGGGAGTTTTTCTGCAAAACCTCAATGTGTGGTGTGAGATCTATTTTCTCAGATGAAATTTCACATAACAATCACTCACATATAGCTTCAAGTGATGTTCCTCCCACTCAATTAACAAAACTGTCAAAAAGCCAACTTACATTTTAACATATTTCCTTCCAGAGGGATAAGAAGATAAATGTAGGCATAGACAAGTTTTGGAAATACACACTTTGGAGATTCATTCAGATGAAAGTTGAAGTGTTTTTTAAAGAGACAATAGAAAGTATGAAAAGCCCAAGGTCATTTTACCTATCTTTTTTTGGAGCAATTTGTTTTATTCTGTGATACACAGATATGTTTAATGATAATTATGCATATAATTTTGCAGCATTCTGTGGTTATTTTGCATTTATGACTGACCTTTGAAAGTCAATTACTCATTTTCTTAATCTCAGAGGAGACTTGAAAGTAGGCTAACCTTACATTCGTCTGAGAGAATAAATCTCAATCTGTCTCTAGTTGCAGGGACCAGGAGAGCAACACTGAGCATTTTCTTGGATCCACTCATTGTGTGAAGGGAATTAAATACATCCACATTCAACTGTAAGGACACACATTCATTTCAAAGGCCCCCAAGACCTGTGCTGTACAGCTATACCTAACTTTCACAAAACCCTTCAATCAAAGTATTTATTTATTAAGCAAATAAGTTAAATAATTATCCCATTGAAAAGTTTTTATTTTACATGATTTACATTAGCAAAGAGTCTTATCTCAAAAGTTGCTTCCTTGGGAGTAGTCTAACCATGTTTACCTTTGAGTTTTATTTGTTTGTTTTTATTGGTAGGGGCTTGAATTAGAGATAGCCTTTTGGAAATACCATTGATACATAAGGTGACCCATACTTATGAATGGCATCGGTTGCACTCTCACTATTCCTCCATCCAGGCAACTCTGTGTACTAGCTTCTTCTAAGTACATGGGATATAGCAGTGAGCACACAGAAGCCACCCTCATGGAGCTGGATATTCTGGGACTGGAGGCACGTAATAACTGCTGACATCAATTAAATAAATAAGATTATCTTTGATGTGATAAGAAATATAGCCCTGACTGGTTTGGCTCAGTGGATAGAGCATTGGCCTGTAGACTCAAGGGTCCAAGGTTTGATTCCGGTCACGAGCACCAAAAATAAATAAATAAATAAATAAATAAATAAATAAATAAATAAATATAAATAAGAAATATAAAGAAAGTAAACAAAGGCAATGGGAATGGAAAATAAGTGACTGTGCTTGGATGTGCTGGTCTGAGCTGGGAGATGGGATGGCATTGAGAAGGGTCTTATAACCTACATCAACTCCCCCTACCCTCAGAGCACCACTTCCTGCCAGCAGTGCTAACAGATAAACGATACCTTCAATTCTAGTTCAATTTAAAGCAGAATTTTAAACGACTGTTAATTTTAGATGAATACCAAGATCAAAGACACATTTGATCTTAAATACATTTTCAGAAATTCGGCTATTTGATAAAGTGATGATTGTGTGTGTAGAGGATTTGTTAATACTATTTATTATCATAGGATATAAGTATCTTACTAGTGAATTGCTGAAACACTAGATAATACTTTCACTTCTGAGAATGTGTGAAACATGTAAAGTGATATATTCCCTTTTAGAATGCAAGTTACAACATGGTAAACCATGCCCAGGCAATTTTATCTTTTTTTTCAGTCTACATAAGACACTGTGCATTGAAAGTACTTTAAAATCAGTTGCAGGAATATTCACACTTCGGTGTCGGGTGAATTTCCCGCCAAAATATAAGATGGCGCGTTAAAATGCCTATATCTTTTGAAGTATGGGTTCGATTGAAATGAAATATTTGGTAATACGCAGTTACAATCGGCCCGAGTTTACACGTTTCCCGCACTCCACCGCAAATCTATATGAACCGAGTTTAAGACGGCTCCCGCGGAGTACGCGCAATTCACGCGAGCCGACTTAACTCGTTTCCCGCAACCCAAGTGTTCATAGCGACTGATTCTCACTCTAAGAAAAGTTGAGGACATCCTGACAAGTCAGGAACCTTGGACAGCAGCAATGGGGATATAAGCTATGCTAGTTTGTTTCTATCAGTTTTGCAAAAGAGTGTGTACCTTCCTGTGGTCCCCACTGGAGAGCGTGGGCTGGCTGACAGGGCCTGGAAAAGGCTTGACAAGCCGTGTGTCTGCTGGAGTCCTTTGGAGTGAGCAGGCCTGGCAAGGATATCCTGGCAGGACTTGGAGCACCGAGAGCCCCATTCTGACCTGCCTCATTACCTTGGGTTGTCTTCTTTTTCAATCTCCCCTTGGACATTTTAAAGGTATATCCATGCTGAACCAAATCAGTGATAAAGGTCAACTTGAAACTGTAAGAAATACGTGCTGCTTACCTCTGCATCACTCACTACCCACACCTAATTTAACCTAGTTACTTCTCAATAAATGGAGGCAGGAAATGATGGAGAGCCATGGCAGACAGACTATTAAGGTCAAACCCCAGCTCTACCACTTCCTTGCTGAGATGGGAATAGTAATGCATGCTTCAAAATATTGTTGGAAGAATTAAACGAATCTTTCTGTTTCTCTGTCTCTTTTCTACACACATAACATTAGGAAGCATATGATGAGTACCCAATAAGAGCAGAGAAAACATAGAGATGTTTCTTTATTCATAACTTACAGCTTGGCATGCTTCTCTGTTTTGCAAGAAATGCATCGCTGGATGGTTGACTGATTAACTCCATAGATCCCGAGCCACGTAAAAGTTCCCCCCACTGAGATGGTCCAAAAAGTGTGCCGCCTGAGAGGATCGACATCAAAGCTACGAGGCAGGGAGAAGTGAGTGAACAAAGATTTGTTTTTTTTAGGGGATTAGATCATGCAGCTAAATCTTTATAAAACATGGAAAAAGTAGCCTGGGACATACTCAATTATGTGTAGTCGAGATCCATTTGTTGATAGCTCTA